>NC_081343.1:69936652-70016422 GCF_029784015.1 Lycium ferocissimum
CTAAAGACTCAAAAGAGCAAATATATGCATAGCCAAAAAAGGCCCTAGCAGCAAAAGGGTAAGTAGCAGCAGCAGTTGAAGCAGCTAGTTTGGCTGAGAAAACACCATGTGAATTAAGGGTTTTACCACTAAAGCTTGTGTTTTTCCTAAGTAGATCCAATACTATAGCTATCCCCGCCATTGAAAGGGAAACTTTTATATATTCTATAAAAATCAAGAAACTGTATTTTTCTTTCAAGATTACTATTCAAAGTTGACTTCTTGATTTGCACAACACCAAATATGAGTTAAAATTTATTGTCTTTTTTTGGGTTTACAGAATAAAAAAGATTGAAGGAGTGAATTATATTTGTGGGTACAGTATTGGAGCTGACAAAGAAATCTTGTTAATCAACATAAGAAGTGTTTGTTTGGGGAGTTTCTTGCAAAGAGGGTGGCGGGCTGGTGGTGAATATGTCTTTGACTTGCGCCGGCGACGGCGACGGCGGCGGAAGGTGGCGGCGTCAGCTTGCTCCAATTTTTAATTAATTTAAAAATAGTTAAAATAGGCCAATAATATGATGACACGTGTCCTCCGTTAAAATGAAGGGTATATTTGTACCCAAAGTATAACGAGGGGTATATTTAACCCTTTTCCAATAGTTCAAGGGTATATTTGGCCCTTTTCCGTTATTTGTTATATGGAACCTACTTGCGCAAATTAATTTGTCCCATAAGATCCATTAAATGGGGAAATGCTCCGTGATAGGATTTTTTCTATTCTAGGGTTGAATTTGAGATCTTTGATTAAGGGTAGAAGGATTCACGTTTATATGCAAATTAAATTAAGACATTTTTTCAGCTTTGTGATTGCTTGTTATCTGATACTAAGAAAATGATTGAAGCATCACGGAAGTTAAATTAGAGTGAAAAACTGGTATAATTGTAGCCGAAAAGGAGTTCTCGTATATTATTATTATGGCCAATTTTTGGGTCTACATGAGCAAGAATTGGCTCAGATAACAGATTAAATCTGGGAAGCCTCTCGTTGCTGGATGATCTCGTTCTCTACATGAGCTTCCAGTGCAGTATACTGGCCACATCTTTTACCTACCAAAGCCCACCACAAAACATACAACATATTTATACCTTGCACACGGTACAACTTTCGAAACCAAAAGTACTACTCCTATTATCACAAAGAAAATTCCACAAGTGCTCTCCATTTTATTTATTCAGAATATTGGTTGATACATACAACATCATACAGTTGATTTTGGGACGCAAACAAAAGTAGTACTGTTAAGGGGAAAAAATGGAAACGGAAATTTTGAGGGCCACTTAAAATGGTGGTTTAAGTTCATACGGAAAGAGAAGGAGAAAGACCGAACTCAAGTCCCCATAGCTCAAATCCTCCATTCACGAAATCATAGTGACCTCCCTTCAATGCCAATGTTTTCTTCACCAATCCTTCTCTCACAAATGGATATGTCAGCAGATTTCCCAGTGAAACATTCACAGCTTCCTGCAATTATTGTTTTAAAAAAATTCATGTCCATTTTCAAAAAGTAAATGTCTCAGACTAGTTAAATTATTTTGGGATAATTACATTTTTTGTCGCACAAATAAATAATAACCAGTAAATGTATATGCTTGGTATATTAAATATAAATATACATATAATATAAATATTATATACATATGTATACATATAATATACATAACATATGTACATAACCTGTGTATATTATGTATATTTTGGCTACCGCCCATAATTCATTTGAGCCGACGCGCCAAAAATGAAAAAGGAAAACCTTCAATTCTTACCTTCTCACAAGCGGTGCATTGAACTGCAAAAGGTTTGTCTCCGTGTTCAGCAAGAACTTTGTCCTTGGCAGGTAAACCAATTTTCACCCAATCCTCAATAAAGGCACTGCATTATTAGATTAATTAATTCGTGTATCATTAATCCGTCAACGATAATAAAAAAAAAGTGATTCGAACGTATAAATACTTTAAAAAAAAGTTATAAAAAACGTACGTTGATTCAGAACCATCTGCAGGTAGAGACATGAGACCCTTGATACCTCCACAGGCACTGTGTCCAATGACAACAATGTTCTCTACCTTAAGGTGGAGAACAGCGTACTCAATGGCTGCTCCGACTCCAGAGTATCTTGTCTGTTCAAAATTCCATCCCAAATTTATTTAAAATTTCAATTTCAGACCCAAATAATTGACTAGTACTTTGGATTGAAGCGTAATTGATTAATTGATCGATTTATAGCTGACCTTGTCATAAGCAGGGACCATGTTGGCGATGTTACGAACCATGAAAGCCTCACCGGGTTGGAAGTTGAGGGTATGGGATGGGCATACTCGCGAGTCAGAGCATGCGAAAACCATGAACTGTTACACATTTAGGGAATATAGACTTATTAGATACAGATCATATGGAGCCATACAATAAAATTAGATAACAAATTAGTTAACAAGTAGTAGCATGAATATGTACCTTAGGGCTCTGGCCTTTTGCTAGTTCACCATATAACGCTGGGTTCTTCCTGATAGTACATAAAGAAATAGATATGAATCTATCAGGCACTAATGTTAATTTGAAGATGCAGATTTAATTTGAAGAAAGTGATCAATTTGCTTACTCAAATTTCTCGGTCTTGAAGTGAATAAAGCCAGCTTTCATGTGCTCAACCGGGTCGAATGGTTTGCCATCTGATGATTGCAATTCAGCAGTAATCTGGTCAACTCTTGCTGCTGCAATTGGTCCAAGTTCTCCTTTCTCGCTGCAATTTCATAAAATATTTAAGACCTTTCTTTTAATTATTAAAGGGGCATTTCAGGAAGGAAGAAAGATTCTTGTGGTTTGAACACATTGTGCTAGCTCTTTTATCCTCACTAACATTATGGGGAAAAATAATATCAAAGCCTCTGTTGTGATGAATGATTAATTAATGCAGATCTGGAGAAATTAAAACTAAGTAACATGTCCTTCAACAAAGAGATTGGATTAAACAACCATCAATGTTGCAAGATTTTGTTTTCTCTGCATTTGCACAAATATTTGAATTTTGTGTATGTGTGTACGTACGTATGTATGTATATTTTATGGGCCCACTTGATCCAAAAAGAAGTACTATGACGTAGAGGAGTACAAACCTGAGGAGTTTCTCAAGTGCAGCAATGGCCTGCTCGTAGGATTCGTTTGCCATTTCTTCTCTCTGCAAGTCCACACATTCTCATCAGCATTTTGGATAATAAAAATCAAAGGTACAAATGAATATCAAAACAGAAAGGTGCACCGACCTAATTACTCCTAAGTCTGTTTATAGTAAGGAGTAATGAAATTAGAAAGTGATGCAGATGTCAAAAATGAAGATATGAATTAACGTAATGGAGTATTAATTAGATGGTCGGTTTTCTTCGATTTAGCTGGATATCAAAATTGGAAGAAAAAAAGAAACTAGAAAATTAAGACAAAAAACAACGTTATAAATAGACACCGTCCCACAAATTCTGTGGTAGTTATCATAGGATAGGCCAACACACGAGGTTACTCATTGGATAACTGAATTTGTCTAGTAACAATTAATTAACCAAATAATATTTTAGAAAACATTTTTTTGATGAGCAAAAACATTATCCACAGAGTCCACAAGAGGACCCTACTTTTCATTTTTGCCAAAGCCTCTAGATAATTTCCACCTCACTGATTTTTCATCTTCAAGCTTGTTATATGTCATGGAGTACACTCAATAGATGTGTGCACCTCAGAGTGACATCAATTCACCTAACTTCAGGAGATTCATGGCCAAAAATAACTACACTAAATAGAGTAGCTAGAAACTGAAGTTTAGAACTATGCCAATATTGAATATTCACGTGAACTAGCATGCATGTACACATGGTCATTACAAATACGATAAACAATTGTCTCCCTTAAAAACAAAGTAATTAATGCCAAATGTAGGTCTATTTGGATGGTTGGTTGAGTGTAGTTTGAAAATAAGAATACCAAGATATGGAGTAAATAATTTGTTACATGTAACAGGTTAAAATACACTGAGGTCAGTTAAAATCGTACCAAAGTGGGGTTGATGATGGGAGTAGGGGCGGCAAAGACGGGCTCGTTTCTGATGAGACTAGGAAGAGAAGGAGAAGGAGGAGAAGAGTTGCTAAGCCTTGCAAAAGCAACGGGGCGAGTGGCTTTCTTAAGGGAAGCTTGAGCAGGGGAGATGGTAAGGCAATTGTTGATGGAAGCAGTTGACATATTCTCAATATGCTTCCTTTAGCTTTTGCTTGCCTTTATACTACTCTCTTTACTCACTAGTATATTAATATATAGTAGCTATAGTGGATGTGGGTCTTGATCATTACTCTCATGCTTGGGTCTCTTACATATAACCAATCCGCTAGACAGTGTTGAAAGTGATGGCTACGCAAATGAGAGCTTCAATCCATTGTAGATGAGGTTTGTACGTTGGAGATTCAATGTTGCAGTTACTTTTTCCTGGAATTAAACGCAAATGGCTAAGAAGCCAAGAACCTAAGATTTCTTTCTATTTCATTTTTTTTTTTTGAAAAAAAATAATAAGGGATGTGGAGGAAAGAATTGAATATCAATGATGGTTATGGGATGATGGGGCCAGTGGCAGAGCTAGGGTCCACAAGAGCAGTATAGAAACTAGAATTTCTTTCACGGGGGGTTAAAATAGGAACAAGTAAACATACGACAACACATAATATATATATATATATATATATATATATATATATATATATATATATAAAAAAAAAAAAACTATCTACACAGTGTAATATTGCCCCTTGAATATAATACATGTGGCTTCCCCACTGTGCAAGAGGCCTGAATTCCTTCGATGTAAAACGATATCATATACAAGGTTAAAATTATTTTTTATGTATATACGTATGAAATGTTGAATCCCCAGGCTTCTTCGTGTTTTTATTTTTTATATTTTACGCTGTTCTTTTCTGCGGGACTGTACAAATTATTCCCATCTACATTTGCGTTCTTTCTTTTATTAGGTTGTCGCATGGTCATTTTCATAATTTGGACACATGCATGTGCAATGGCCATTCGCCTCGCCAGAGTTCTCCTCCTAAGGATCTTCTACTTATGGCAATAATCTCAATTTAGTGCCAAATTCAGAGCTAAAGTCAGAATATTCTGTTGTAATTGCACATTTTCAATATTACAATTTGGAGGTCAGAACTGAATTACTCCTAATAGCAAAGTAGTTATCCATTTCGCACTGTGCTACTTATTCAAAAGTTGATCCTTTTCTTTCTAGTAAGAAATTTGGACCCTAGTTTTTGGCTTGTAATCATATTCCTTCCAATCTAAGGATTAATTGCAATAAACGTTACAGAATTGGAGGGATTAAATCTCTAAATACTTGCATGGAAGATGGAATTATGTACCTGTTTGTGAGTTTTACTTGCTTGTGAAAAATCAAAATATTCAATAACGCAATTTGAATTCCTTCAATTGTCTTTAGAGCTTCAATTAGCTAGCTTCAACTAACTTTCTAAATCAATTGAGTTTTAACATTAATTTCTTTCATGTGTGTTCAACAAATTGCCAAATATCCCTTATCTGATGAATATGCTCGCCACATCTCACGATTAAAAGTGGTAGAGTGACATGTGTCAAACAGCTGCTGAATTGATAATTAAATCAAAGATGAATATGTCAAATTAAAAAAAATATAAAATATATGTGTACGTAAAAAAAACGAATGGAGGATGGTAAATGAATGATAAACGGAAAATGCAGTGGATGAGAAAAGATAAGGTCCTATCTTCAATCTAATGCTACTTGTGGTTGTACGTTAACATCAGCCTCACGCCCCACATCACATTCTTTCGATTTTTATCTGCTTCAATTTTGGATTTTCAAATTTGAATTTAGTGGAAATTTTCTGTTATCGTCATCAATGAACTCTGGCCATATGTGTTTCGATATGCAACAGTATGGCCTAATTGATCCTTATATGCGGAATATAGATGAGTTTTGAATAAAAAATTATTCATTGGCATTGTAAAATTATTTACACAATCGGCGTAATCCAACAAGCTACTCAAGTTTTTTTAATCAATTCATATCTAGTGTAAATACATGTGCTTGAGAACAAGAACCATTCCCCTAAAAAAATCAAAATGTGTTTGCTTAATTAATGATCATCATTTATGGAAATGAAGCTAAAATGACATTCATCTTCTATCTTGGAGCAGATCGCAATTCAATAGTACCATAAGATAGTGAATAGCCAGATGAATTTGTTGCACAAGCATCAACTTTATTAGATTACCCATATATAGAGCTAGTGAATGTCACTTTATTTACAATAAAGATATGATATTTCTCACCTTTGCATAATGTTGATCCCCATTGCACATTGGCTTGCACATTGCCTTATACCTGTTTCTTTCCCACAAGCTCCTTCTCCTTTTATATGACTTAGAACTTTCTTTTAATAACACTAACGCCTGGCTAATTTGTGAACCTCGACTATTTCTTCAGATACTTGTTCGACCAAGATATTGACAGATGGAAAAAGGTCGCCTATTAAAGATAGTTTAGCACTGACCATGTCGATCTACTCTTACATCTTTCAGATTGCATTTAGTCAACTGCAAGACTAATTGACGAAATGGAGCTTCAATATCTAGAATCCAGTGTCTGCCTTGATAGTGTACTTGAAGTGGTGAGAGAATCATCTCAATTAGGCAATGGATGCTGGAAGAAAAATTCGATTTCGATTTATGCAAAAAGTTCCTCAAGCCTCTTTAAGCAATTTGAGAATGTCAATATGACAACTCATGGTTTCGACATATTAGGCACATAATTGCACAGTGGCGACATATAGTGAATGGAATAGATAGGTCAGATTTACAAATTACAGATCAAACATTATACCAAGGGACCCCCACCCCTTCTTTTCTTTTGCCTACCAGGGAGGAACAGGGAGGGGGAATACCTATTATAATTACTAGAATTTAAGTTGTATATACCTTCAGTTTAAACTCTAATTACTATAGTTAAACAATCCTTCATATCACTATTTCTCTAATAACTACTATATGTCCCATATTAGTTGTCCAGTTTCGCTTTTCGAGAGTCAAGTTGACTAATCTTCGAAGCTTATTTGGATTAGATCAACTCAAGCTTTTAAAATTATAATTTAGATATTCAAAAACTACACGAAAAGTACTACAAGTTGTAATTTTTCCCGTATAACTATATATGTGAAAGTATATCTCAAAATGTTGATCAAAGTTTATATAGTTTGACTTTTAAAAAAGGAAAGTGGACTAGTAATATGGGACGGAGGGAGTATAGTTAAGCATCATATTCATACCTCGAAATGGAAAAGAAGTTGGATTATTTGACTGAGAACCTGAAAGAATGTTGTCATATTGTTGCAATATCTTCCAAGTGGAATGAAATTTGTTAAGGACAAAAATGCTCTACCTTAAGTCGCTTTCTCCTCTCTGGATGCATAGATTGTAAATAAAGAATTCTGTTAATTAACAAACGAGGCAACAGTAAAATTCTTTACCTGTGCAGGCATAACTTACCCCACACCACATCTATCATATTTCTCCTTATTACCTGAAAACTTAAAATTACTGAACGCACTTGTTATACCTTTAAATTTGTTCAATTCTCATAGGCACGGTGATTCAGTGCGTGTTTTCGCAAGTTTTTTTAGTTTCTTCAAGCAAGAAAGGCATGATAATACTGTATTTAACTGTTCATACTGTCTGGCAAGATTCTTTTACAATCGATTACTATTAAATATATATATATATATACACACACACATGCTATATATATATATATATATATATACACACACATGCTAAAAAAAGTGGCAGAGTAATTTCATGTACACCTCTCCTACAGAATACAGTAGCTATATAGTAATTAGTAAAGTAATCACTTTACTTTTAAAGTGAAAGGCATCCACTCCACTTGACATAAGGAGGAAAGGAGAAAACATAACAAATTCCTTCAAGGCAATTTGGGAAAAACATAACTTAAAATTTTGCATGCACGGCATTGTCTGAGACAGTATCCAAAAGTAATGAACTCTGAAAGGATAGGCTGCAGTCAATCACACATGCTGAAGTGCTCATTTGGGCTGGCATGAAATTTAATTTCGAAATAGCAACATAAGTATAGCAGCTCATGACAAGTTAGACGTGTATAACATACATATATACTGTAACTATTTCGCACCACTAACAGTTGTGGTGGAGTGGTAAATACTCCTCCATCCTTAACTAGAACCCTCGGGTTCGAGCCCTGAGTATGAAATTGCCTTTGATAGGGAATAATTTACCCAAATTGGGGTCTTCCACGCATGAATCCATATTAGTCAGGTCCAAAGCGGATATGAAACCAAAAACAAAACAAAAAATTGTTTTGGCTGAACACCTTTTGGGCGCCCAACACTTTTGAGGCAGTTCGATTTGTAACGATGATAATTTAATAGAATTTAACATGACCATCCATTTTGGTGAGCCTTGTTGGGCAGATTGAGAATGAAACGGGTCATTCGCACAAATGTCCCTATTTCGAGGTGGTCTTTAATTTTTTCTCTTCAGCATTTTTGGCGCGGGATAATTTAGATTTCACTCGGTATAGTTTACGTTTAACTTCATCATATGTATCATAACATCTCACAAATTATGCCAAACAAGGCATAACTTCAACCCTCAATATAATTTGAAAAACGGTATAATTTTAGATTTCGCTAAGCATATTTTACATTTAACTTCGGCATATATATCATAACATCCACACAAATTATGCCGGACAAGGCAAAACTTTCAACACTCAATATAATCTGAAAAATACTAGTACAAAACTTATGAGTTATGTCGCAGTGGCGGAGCTAGGAATTTTGTCAAGGGTGTTCGAATTCATATAATCTATATATTAAGAGTGTTCAATATGTAATATATGTCTGTAATACGTAATAATTGACATGTCTACAGGATATTATTTTTTGGCGAAGGGTGTTCGGTTGAACACGCTTGCCGGGTTGTAGCTCCACCACTGTTATGTCACATAACTTAATTCCTAATTTATGCCGAGCGAGGCAAAAATTCAATTTTCGAAGATAAAAATGTTACAGAAATTATGCCGAGCGAAGCAGGTTTGGATATTTTCGTTAAATAAATAGTAGGAAAAAAAAATTAAAGACCACAAATATGAGGGACAAAAATTAAAGACTAGTGCATTTGAAGGGAAATCTGTGCAAAAACTTGGAATGAAATATGGGAAAATGACCTAATAATACTACTTAAGACTATAAATTACAAAACATAAGGATACTTTTTCTTATTTACAAAATATAATAATTTAATTACTAAACACACCACATTTGGGATTAATGTGTCTTTCCATGATTTTGGGCCCTTTTTTAGGAACATAATCTGGATTTTAATTTTTGGCTTAGCATAGTACGATTTTTTTTTTTAAAGATTAGTATAGTATGATTCAGTTTCTACTTTCAAAGTCTTTATCAAAAAAGATTTTTCTCTCTCTCTCTTCCCCTCATCATCATCAAAAAGATTTTTTTCTCTCTATTCCCCTCATCTTTTCAATCTCTCTAACTTCTCCTCTGTAGTAGTTCAAATACACCATTACTCAAACCCAAATTTCATATTTTTTCCTAATAACAACGTTTTCATATTCATGACAAACAAGTATTGTTTTCATATTCATGACAAACAAGTATTTATTCTTCAATTGGTGTTTTATGGTCAAAATGATTGGTATGAATTTTGTATAGCTAGAAAATGGTATGTTGAATTTTGTATAGAAAATGGGTTTATTATTTTGGGTATGAATAAAAAGTGTGTGAAAATGGTATGTCTTATTTTTATTTTTGGGTTTATTATTTTGGGTATAAATATTGTATAATTTAGGTATATTTTAGTATTTTCATTTTTATTTTTTGTTCTCACTGTTTTGTGTATGAATTTTGGTATGAATTTTGTATAGGAAATGGTATGTTTCATTTTATTTTTGGGTTTATTATTTTGGGTATGAATATTTGTATAATTTGGGTATGAATTTTGTATAGAAAATGGTATGTTTCATTTTTATTTTTGGGTTTATTATTTTGTGCTTAAAAACAGTACATTGTGCTTAATGTTGAGAAAAGACATGATTTTTGTGGATTTTGACTTCCAAATTTTGAAACGGTTGTCATATAAGATGTAATTTTGAGAAATAGCTCTATTTGAAAAATCTCAAATTGCTAATTAAATAGTCAAAGTTGTTTGGGGTGTGAATATGTTACCAGCATATCCATAATTAGGATACTCATTTTGGCATGTTATGACTTACAATTGCTTAATGGAACCAGAAGTTTGGTGTGATTCAGTGCTAACTAAATACTCATATTCAGCAACTAAGTCATTTTGGCATGTTATGACTTACGGTTACGTGATTTATGGGTTATGCTTTACTGCATATTAATTTTTTTTTAATGTATTTGGTATTTTGTATAGGTTTTGTAAGTTTTCTAATGTTAGGTTTTGCAAACTTAAAAGTATCGTTATGCTTTGTAAATACACCCTCTATCTATGTATATATATATGTTTTTCTCCCATGAAATATCAAGCAGCTTTTGCCAGCAATAAAGAGGTAACTTTGGGCTCTTCAATTTTAGGCCTCTTCAGCCGGCCCTGAGTCGAGCCCATCTCAAGCTGCACATGTATGGCTCCTGAATAAGGGCATTTGTGCGAATGACCCTACGGGAGTGCACTCAGATTGGAGCTGGTTCGCCTGCGAACTTGGAAGTTGGAAGCAGTGTTTCTTCCCCGTTATGAGTTAGGGAGTTAACTAAAAATTTTGTCATGTTAATACACTAACATTTGGGTAAAAAATAGTGTGTGTAATTTCAGGAGTTTTTCATTTTTGAAAAAAAAAAAAAAAAAACCACCATTACAATTTATATTTGATAATTTAGGGTTACTTTTGACCACCTGAAAATTCTGATAAACATTTCATTTTATCCCTCAACTTTAAGGTGATTGAGGGCGTTCTTTGTCCCATTATCAAAAGGCCAGGGCCGCCGAGGTTATTATTCCTAAAAACTAAACTGGTAAATTAAAGTGAGAGTAGTGGAACTTAACCTTAGTATATCTTTATCGAATGATCAATAAATTTGATATTGCATGAGATAATCTAGACATGATAAAAAAATTATTCATATTCGTGTTTACATTGAATCATACTAATGGACCATCGTTAAGTCATAAACTAAGGTACGAATCTATCTATTATTAATAGGAGAGGCAAAGAGTTGTTAAGATGACACTACAAAATTCCAAATTCCTAATTTAAAGTACAAAAGAAAACTGCTTAAGTTAAAATTGTTGAAACTGCTAAATTTAAAAATAAAAAATAAAAAAATAAGCAAATCAGACAAAAAGTTAAACCAAAAAAACCCACGTTTGCAAACAACTAATCAGGAAATAAGCCTCATGTCAAAATATGGAAAAATAATGCCAAGTGGCAGAAGATAAATGGATGTTTTAAATTTGATTTTAAATTCAATTCTTTAATAGAAAAATAGCACATCCAAAAAAAGGACAAAAGAAGCGGTTTTAATCGGGGGTTTGTTTTAAAGAATTGAATTGAGATAAGAATAACAGTTCAACTCAACTGCAAATACCTCTCACAGCAAAATCCTAAAAATCCTCTTCATCTCAAAACATGTTCATTTTTTTTGCGTTTTCTCACAAACAAATAAGATAATACATTTTCAGATATTAACTGCAATGGGATTGATACTGAGTTTCGGAAGTTTGAGACTGTCAATCTGCCATATTACGGGCTTTATTAAAAGGGTTCAATTTGAGATTGATGGTTTACAGCAGAAGAAGCTAGTTCAACCAAATGTGAATTGGTTCTGCACAAATATTTCACGAAGTAGGCATTTTTCTCTTCGACTTATCAAGGCTATGTTTCTTTTAGTGTTATTTCAAACTACCATTTCTAATTTGCTTTTGCTTTTAATTTGTTTTAGAACTTTAGGAAAAGATAATAATGTACTTTTATTAGTTTTTTTCTTTGTCTTCACCTCTATATTTTATTTTATACTGCATCTCTAAGATTCTCACATTTGTGGATACTAACTTTTGCGTATTCATCGGTCTTTCGGAAATTGTTGGATTCGAAAAAGCGGGGATACATTATGTAAATTTTCTTATTCTTGGATTTCGTTATTGTGTTATTTTAATATATTTTAAATTAATTCTTAATCATATGCATGTATTTTGGATCGAATTTAGTATTTCAATTATGTTGTATAAGGAATCGATAATACTGTACTTTTATGAGTTTTTTCTTTGTCTTCACGCCTAAGTTTTATTTTATGGGAGGCATCTCTAAAATTCTCACATTCATGGACATTACTTTTGCAGTATTTAATGGTCTTTCAGAAATTGTTGGATTTAAAGGCAGAGGTACATTATTGTAATTTTTATTGTGTATTTTAATATGTTATACAATAATTCTTAATCATATGCGTGTATTTTGGATCAAAGTTAGTATTTTGATTATGTTGTATAAGGTTAACAATATCTTATCCTTAAATATATACAAGAGGATTTGGGCTTCTAAGCAAAGATTTATTTGTTGCTAAGTTTTTCTTTTACTTTCTTTTTCTCTCTCTCTCTCTCTCTTTTTTTTTTTTCACTCCTGAAAGATTTACTGGCAGTGGAAAGCCTCATAACAAGGAATTTTTATACAAATAATCGTTATAGCAATTAGACTGCTAGGCAAAAGAAAAAATATGCAAGCTCCTTGATGATATGATTTACTATGGCATGTCTATAGATCAACTCAGTTTGCAGTATATAAAATTCCTATTCTAATGCATATATATTAATTGAGAATAATATTTTATTATTTATTTATCATTGATTGATTTAATTGGTATTGTTATTTTGATTTGTTGGAAAGAGCAAGAAGAATGACGGAGGAGAGAAGAAAAGTGGGGACCTATAGAAGAAGGAAATAAAGAGGGAAAAACAAAACGATGACAAATTATATATGGCTTTTATGTATTCACATTTTCATTAAGAAGGTTGAGTCTCCAAAGTGATCAATATCATCTTGAAGTTTCAAAAATTTATCTTTAGTGACTTTTTCCGCTAAATTTAATCCTTTTTGTGGTGCTCTTTTTGTTGTTTCACATTTGATGTAGATTTAACATTTGTAAATATTAATTATTTGTTCTTCTATCCGATGAATTGTATAATCCCTTAATTAAATTGAAGAGAAAAGAACAATTCTTGCCCTTGTGCTTTTCAATTTCCTACTGTTGGTGTTTGACTTGTGTTTTCTTAATCTTTTAATACTTATTTATATATAGTGTTTTGAAATTTCAAAAGAAGTTGCTATGTGTGATGCTAATTCAATTTGATATATCTTTTATTTGGCACAAAATATATTTACGTTGGAAATTCATACATTCTATATTTAAGTTTAAGTCCTTATTTCGAAAAGGAAATATCATATTGAAGATGCTTTATTGAGATTTTGTTTAGCATATTATATTTGAATCACGTTATATTTTCATGTTGTTTATATCACATACTATATTTTTTCAAAATCTCATAACTCTTTTGTTTTTCGACAATGCATTGTGAAACAAGTTGCAGTCGTTATTTAATTAAAATATTATGATGTAATGCGCTAAAATAAGGAAAATTATAATTTAATAAGCTTAATGTTTTATGATAATATTTGCTCATTGTGCAAATCCTATTACTAATACTTATTATACTAAAATGAGAGCATGGGGCAAAAACAATATTAGTGAAGCACAAGGTAATAAAAACTTATAAAATAATGTAATAACGTGTACTCCAACAAGACATCAAAACTATTTCTTGATTAATATTTATTTTGATATTCTCCGAGCATCACGCGAATACAAATATTAGTATGTATTAATAATTGATTATGATTAGTGATAAGACTGGTATGTAAAGACACTCATAAGTATTCAGATAATTTTCACTTACTTAAGAACTACTAGAAAAGATCAATGAGATCGCATTAGGCGCGAAGTCCAAGTACATTGCATGACCCAAACATATGGCGGGTTTCATGGAGCTTTTGACAAAGTGAACAGAAATTAATGGACACTTATGAAAGCATGTGAAGAGTCACTTTTCTCCAGTAGTAGTCGATGTGAAACTACGCTAACACTACTACAATCGTTGTCACCTTTCCCAAGTCTTTGAATTTCTTTTGTGACTAGATAGATAACTACTCCCTCCATTTCAAAATAAGTGTTCTTTTAAATTTTTTATTTTGTTCCAAAATAAGTGACACTTTAGGATTTTAAGAAGAAATTAATTCTATTCTTCCAAACTTACCCTTATTTATTATCAAGAATCATTAAATAACTTTTCTTTTTCTAAGCATTAATTAGGGGTAAGTTGGTAAAAACACTCTTAATTTTCTAGGAGTGAGCAATTTCTTAAGGGGTGTACATGAGTTAAAAGAGACACTTATTTTGGAATGGAGGGAGTACAATTCAGCTGGTATAGATTATCTGGTCATATTGTAATTCTTAAATACTAGTACTAGTATGTTTATGTTTAGAAGTTCTTTCAGAAAGGATTAAATGATATATAGTTCTTTTCTCATTTGGCTAGAATAATTTAATTTATGTTAGTGTAGCAAACTTTTGGTTAGCTAGAACGCGCATCATGCATCATTATTGAATTAAGTGATGGAGTGAAGCAACAAGTGGAAGAAAAACTATTCAAGCGATTAGTTTGGTAAACATCACAAAATTAATATGAAAGGAAAAGGTGGCATACCAATAAAAGTTTAGGATGCGTATGTGCAGTTCACTAATAAATCATTCATGTAATATTGATTCATTTTACACGACACTTTTTCTTTTTCTTATTAAGTGGAAGAAAAACTATTCAAGCGATTAGTTTGGTAAACATCACAAAATTAATATGAAAGGAAAAGGTGGCATATATATTGTTCACTAATAAATCATTCATGTAATATTGATTCATTTTACTTTTCTTTTTCTTATTAAGTGGAAGAAAAACTATTCAAGCGATTACCCTTTAAAAAAATGATATATTTGTATATCTTAAAATACTTTAACTTCAAAAATCTTTTTACATTTTCAGTAAAATGTTTATAGCAATAAAATGCCATGTTTAAGTAATTTTTTAGGGTACTTTTGGTGTGCCAAAATCTTTTTAAAAAATAAAAATAAAAATCTATACGTCATAAATCGTCATACAATATTAAAAATACTTATGAAAAATCTATTAAATGAACAATTTGCAAAATCAGCAAATCCAGAAGTTCTAACCTAGCAAACCAAACTCAACAACCAGCCACTGATCCCTTGAATACATTGAAAGCTGGTGTTAGCACTAGCAATTTAGCTTATATAGCTTTTTACTGATGCATTTTCAAAACTCTTCTAAAAATCATTTTTTCCGATGTATGGTTAAAAGTCTGCGACTTTGCGTGCACCCATCCCAACCCCACTTGTGAAATCACACTGAGACGTCGTTGTAATTAAGCTAATAAAAAATTGGGTTAGGATCATTGAATAATGAACAGTTTGTTGGCGCAGTTTCTTGACTGCCCCTGTTATATACAATAGCCCGTTTGTCCATGTGAATTATTCACATTTTTTGGGAATATTTTTCCATTTTTTTCACTTTATAATGTTTGGCCATAAAAATTCCAAATACATGAAATTTGAAAAATAATCAAAACTTATTTTTCATTTTTTTTCCCACTTTTTTAACTTTAAATACATTCAAATAACCAAATATTCTTTGCAAAAACTATAACCAAACACAACTTTATCTTTAACTCCAACTTCATCTCCAATTCCAAAATATCAAATAAAGTGAAAAATATTTGATTTTCATGGTCAAAGCCTACTCAACAAGTTGTAATACCCACGATCTTTCCTCGAGTCCAACTCAACAAGTAACTTAAATGCAAACATCATCAATTCATTCATTTACACCAACACTTTTGGGGAACAGCGTCCTAGTCGTAGTAATCCATTTAGGGAAATCTACATGGTGTGGCAAACATTAGAAGTTATTTACATTTAGTAGCTATACTTTGTTTTAATTACATAAAAATTTTGTATATAGATTCAATGTGAACTAATGCATTTTAATATACTTTTCTTGGTATCATTCATTCTTTCCTCATCCTCTCTCTCTCTTCTCCTCAACTCTTTTGACTTTAGCAACCCTAGTTCTTTCATTTTTCTTTATACTACAATGGAGTCACTTTAGTCCCCAAGAAAACTCTTTAGTCAATGTTGAAGTATAATACCACACACATTCAGATTTATTTTTGCCTAGATCCAATATGCAAGCCTCAAGGTCTCTTTTTTCTCAATAATAAAGCTTATAAGTGCTTGCTAAGTGTGGACTCATGCTATCAATTGGTGAGTCGAGCAAATTTCTTCCAAAAAAATGAAAGGGGTTTTAGAAAATGTTTTTCATTTAATCAAAAAAAAAAAAAAAAATGACTTGTTTTGAAATGCATTTTATTTTTTATTTTTTTTGTTTGTATTCATGATTTATAATCATCATTTATGGGTAAAAATCAACCTATAAGAGATCCTCTATCACGTGCAAGGCAATAGATTGGAAGGAGATCGGGGACCGGGAAATAGAAAAATCGTAATTAGTTCTTACAATGATAGTCGGCTATAATTTTTTTTAACATTGGGGACATTTCTCTTTTTTTTTTTTTTTTTTTTTGTAAAGTGTATTCGTTAATCGGGAAAATTCAAAAGTGCAAGTTAAATACATTTTTTTTGTATTTATGTTGTTTGAATACCACCGATTTTTAAATACAATAAAGTGAATACAATGTAAAAACTAGATGAATACCCAGTTGAATACATTTCCGAGTTGAATACATATGACTTGAAACAAGAAAAGAATTTTTAAATTTTTGCAAATCATCATGAATTCATTCATTTGCACCAACACTTGCAGAATCGTAGCTACGAAATGTAAATATTGAAACTGTAGCTAGCAAAATTTAAACCCCCAAAGTGTAGTCATTTATGTAAAATTCCCATCCATTTATTATGGGAAAAAATATCATTGGCCCATTTAGTTAACAAAATATTTACACAATGTATATACATATCGTATAGTTTTGTACTAAATCTACATATCTATACATATAATATACATTTTTACACTGTTAATACAAACAAGTGTATAAATAGTTTAATCTACATATCTATACATATAATATACATTTTTACACTGTTAATACAAACAAGTGTATAAATAGTTTATATTTCGGACATGCTTAGTAAACTAGATAACCGAAGGATATATTTGTGTAAGTTCCCTTTACTATGGAGCAGTAGAATTTCCTAACAACAAAATCAATTCAGAATCGCAGCACATGTTCTTCATTTAAGATATTCACATACACATAATTAATTTTTGTAAAATGTAAATAGTACTGGTAAATATGGTTAACTAAAAAGGAGGAAAAGTTCTACCGAAATTGTTGACATTTGTGAAAATACCTACTAGATCTTGCCGGTATGGTAAATATGATTTCCTCTTATTCTTATCCATTTCCTTTGCCGCTTGATTCCTTAAATAAACTGAAGACGCCTTGTCGCCGCCTTTTGCCTTTAATTTTCCGGCAACCTTTGACGTCTCCGTTAAGCCCTTTGCTTTAGAAGTCTCATTTTTCATTCCTTTTTCCAGAAATACGAAACTGTCCTTGCCGTCGCTATTACTCCTACGCATCAAATCTCGAATACTCCACCGCTTAAACACCGATCCTGTTGAATTACTCTTCTTACATGTACTCGGTGACGGCTCGGTTAACTTCGGTTTCCATACACAATAGGTTCCTTGAGGTACACTTTCCAACTCATCAACCTCTGAAGATGATGACGATAACGGTTCGCGTTCTTCTAAGAACAAATCCTTTAACGATACTTGAACTGAACTATCAACTTTTTCCGATGGCTCGCCGTTATCACAAACGCCGTTTAGTAACAGATCGCGGTTGAAAACGGGGAAAATAGGTTTGATTTGACGGTCGAAGGGGAAATCATCTGGATTTTCACATCCAACAGAGAATTCAAAATCATCAGCACCGTCACCGTTAATTTCATTGGAGATTTTACCGGCAATTTCCACCACTCTATTTGAAGAATAGCTACTAAAGCTAGGGCAGAAATATTCTTCTTCCTCCATTTGGATTCTGCTAAAGCTGTAATTTCATAAACGTTCGGCTACACGTTTAGGGTGTCTGTGATGTTATTAATGGAGAGAGAATTATTTATGAGAGGGAAGAAGGACTGTTTCAGTTTTCACCAGCTGCGGTTTTATATTTGTAAAAATAATATTGTGACGAGAGGGTTTTTGCTTTTTCTTTTTCTTCTTCGAGAAATATTTAAGTATCTAATTTGTAATTAAAAAAATTAACATAAATGTAAAACATGTGTCATATTTTGCACAATTCACATTGAAAGATCATTTTATGAACATTATAAATGTTATTTTAATTAATAACTTTGAAAATCTGTTATTTACGACATAAAACTCGGTAGATGAAATACAAAAATAATTATATAATTTTTTTCTATTAAAATTGTAATTGGTCGTTGGAGATTGATTTTCATATTTATCATTAAACCATGCATTTTCATTTTCATTTTTAGCTACTAAATAACTTTATTAGTTTCATAAAAATACTGAAATACGTGTAAATATTTTGCAATTACTGATTGAAGCAGGATATTTAATCTTTTGTTATCTTACATTCCTCTACATAAATAAATTGTTTCATATAATTAACTTTTACATATAGTGACTGCAAAAAGTTTTAAACAAAGGAATTAAATTTTTTGGATGAGTAAACGCACTTAGATAGGAGTTTTTTGGTTGACTTCTTAATTTTTATATAGAACTATAGTAATTTTTGTTAAACAATTTTTTTTAGTTCTAATCAAGGAGGAAAAACTTTTCAAGAGAGTAATTAGCTTCTTTATGTGAGATTTTAGTAGCTTAATCGGTTGGTTATCTGAACTTTCATCTTGTTGGTGAGAATAAGATTCTCACCTTGCAATCTCCTCCCTCCTACTTCCTATGTAATAAAAAAAGAATTTAAAAAAAGCTTCTTCAAAGAGTTTATTTCGTGCAAATTCAAATTAATTAAGTCATTACATTTCAAACGCATAAGGAAAAAAACCTGAAATAAATTTACATTCATAGAGCTTTTGAGCCTTTTTTCTAAGTTGTTTACAGTATACCATTTTTTCTGTGGAAGCTTCTATGACTATCGTGTCAAATTTTCACTAATAAAAAAAACGCAAAGCTGGTTCCTTTTCTTGGAGCCGTTTGGATTAGCCGCAAAAAAAAAAAAAAAAGATTTTATAGCATAAGTGCTTAAAGTACTTTTAAGTAATAAGCAGTTACGTATTTGAATAAAAGTGTTTAAAGGATTTTTCGAAGTAAGGGTAGTATTGAAATTAACAGAAAATATAAAGGTTAAAAGGAGGATAAAGTTGTTGGTCAAATCAAAATGACTTTTAAGTAAACAAAAAAAAATAAGTTGAGTTTGAGCAATTTCTTAGTTTTGGCTTATTTTAAGCACTTTTTAATTTAATTTAAACTGTTTTTTATTTTATTAAACACTCAAATAAATTATAAATGACTTATAAACTGATTTAACTAACTTATAAGCCAATCCAAACGGGCTCTTGGTTGACGCTTTTTGGCGCATATACTTTTTAGTGTCTTTCCTTGATGACAACACAACTGGCTCGATCTACTTTACACGTGTGCATCAAGAATTTGGCGTTTATCTCATTCCGTTAAATTATAGGAGTATTCCGTTTTTTTTTTGTTTTTTTTTTTTGAAAAAACAGGTAAACAAATCATTTTATGTTCGACTTTTTTATTTGTCGTTTTATGTTCGACTTTAAAATCGAGTGAATCGATTGAACCGAATCGTACTTAATCGATTATTAGATTTTCAAATGAACTAGTAGATTACTATTAAATTTATAATTTTAAAGAATAATTAGGATATACTTTTAATTTTATAAAAATAAAATCAAATCATACCGAATAAATTAATATGTATTAAATATATTTATATATTATGTTTAAAGATATCAAAGCATTAAAATTTTCGTCTTGATCCTGAGAATAGAAATAGCTACAAGCTAATACTTAATAGGCAATTAACATCCAAAGTCTCCACTCACGAACTTACTCTGTTACTCCTATTAATTAAAATTAAATCAGTTTCAACGAACTCCAATAATTGATTAAGTGATTTCGATTTCTCTTGCTACTTCAATCCATCTTCATTAATATCTTTTCTCTCGTGTGATTTTGATTAAAATCGATCAAAAACTTTATGTGTCATCCGATTTAATTGTAATTTTAGATGACAAACATCAATCCTAAGATCAACGTTCAGGCGCTATTTCTAAATCTTGCAAATTACCAAAATATTATTTTGTATCTGAAACCTTACACACACGATCAAATTTTCTTTCTCCCAAATGATCGTTTTAAATCTAACATACTAATATGGACACAATAAGTGAGATAAAGGTTTATTATGAGTTTTTCCACTTCTTGATATTTCGTCTGGATACCACAAAATTGTCAGATCAAATCACCAACTTTCAACCTTTCCCATTTTTTCCCCAAAAATGAAAGAGCACGAAATGGTCAAAAGTATTCAACAAAGAAAAATCAGAAATATTTCTACATCATCTCTTGAGATACTCAAAGACAAAATCAAATGACAGAAGATTGACTTGTTGTCAAATGAATTGTGCATTAAACGACTGTAATGATGAAGATTTAAAGTTCCTCATTCTCCATAATACTTTTTTTTTCATGTGCGCCAAGTTTTTTATTTGACCTTTTCTTTTCAAATTTGAAATGAAAATTTATGCAATGCATACCAAATAAATTTTTTGTATAAAGAAGAAGCATGAACCATAAAAAATTATGTCCAAACCCTAAGTTTTTGAAATATTAAAAACTATAGAAGCATGGACGTCAAAAAAATCCACATAGATATTATACAAATAAGAAGAAATTTTAAAATAAATTAAAAAAAAAAAAAAAAGGAAAAAATGGTTCGCTGCAAACCATATGTACAAAGGAGAATTTTTGTTTTTCCAACTACCCGTGAGAATCAAAATATCGAGGGTCTTTGATTGATCGAAATCTTACGCTATTAGCACCGGAAAACTCTATTTGTATGAAAGATTAAACCTGTAACCTCACAAATCCTCAACTTTTGATATTCTGAAAAATCGGTTGGGACGATATGATAATCGCAACTACTCCTCTGATTATGTGATGAATGTTGTGTAACAATTGTTAGAGTAAGATTCTCGTCATCACCGATCGCCGAGAATCATAAACCCATTTGAAATAATTTTTTTTTCTTTTCGTTTCTTTTAATTTTAATATTTTGTTAATTGTTTATGTTTAAAATAAAATTTATAACAATCACGTGCACGGATTCACGAAGGGAGTATTAGAGTATGAGCATGCATGCAAAATAATGAAGACTTCAATAATGGGAGAGAAGTTAATTTTTATATTCTTTTCCTATTGTAAGAAACTAGTATACGTACCCGCGCGATGCGCGGATCGATATAAAAAAAAAAGAGCGGAGAGAAGATAGTAGAAACAAATGAATATGAAGCATGTGTGACGTATGCGGCAAACTCAACATTGTACTATATTATGCTTAATAGCACACAAACATGGTGCTGGCAATTTCCTAGTTGGTCTGGATTGATTTGCTTTCTCTTTCACCTTAAGCTCCTCCTTTTCTTGATTTTGCTCTGCCCATTTGAAAGACAACTCATGCAATTTCATCCATTTTTTTTAGTTTTTAATTTGTAATAGATAAATTCCCTTTTTTAAAACTAAACTATATAAAAGCATGAGTTGAAGAAGTGGATCGTCGACCAAGGGCAACCAAGGGCAATTTGGTCAAAGCACTTGCCATTGAATAATTCTATTAGTTAAAAGTAGAATCTTACTGTAGCTTAGTATTAAATATATTCGTACTTTCCCTATTTTGCCCCTGCTCATAAAAATTGCATCAGAACATATGATATCATTTCAAGTGGCAGGTATTAATTATGTTTTTGGCCACATGTCACTTTTACACTCCTTTTACTATTCACTGTTTTATCATGGTCACATAATTCCACTTAATAAACAAATAACATTTGTGTATATGTATTAATGTTCATCTATATATATGCATCGACAGTGCAAATTTAGGTATGTTTATTAGCAGTATAAAATATATATATACTATCACTACCCAATACATAAATCTTTACAATTGTACACAACTACATACACATAAATACACTATATAATCCAAAGTGTTGGGCCTGTGCACAGCACGGGCATACGCCGTCTAGTCTAAGTAGAAGTTTGGACCATTATCCTGATTTGGTGGAACCAAATTTTTGCATTTTTATTAACTTTACCATTTGGTAACTTTCAATTATTTTTTAAAAATTAAAATTCAAAACACTAACTAAATTAACTAATTAATAACTACTCTAACCTCTTTTTGTCCTAAAACTATGCATAAATCTTTCGACAAAAAAAATATGAAAGTTTATATTTTAGTTTTATTTTATTTTCTGGTGTGGTTCTTATTTTGCTCTATGAGTATATATTAATCATTTCAGGAAGAATTCCCATATTGTTTTTTCACTGGCTTTGTGAATTTTAGTAACAAAAAATACCCTCTGCCTGGCTGGTCTCAAAAATATACTATATATAAATAAATTAAAGATAGACAACGTTGTGGATATTCATTTAATAATAATAAAAAAGAGCTGATCAACCCTTTTAACAACATCTAGGACAGTTGTCCATTGTAATACCTACACAAAAAAGAATTAAAGATAATACAATATGTATTATTATTGGACACAAAAATATTTAGTTGATGCCCTATTACTTATACATAACCTCCCCCATTACACATTTTCCCTCACACACGCACAGAAAGTAAACCTCACAGAAAACCTCATTCCAGCAAAGGCAATCCGAACTCCCTTTCAAAAAGAGTTCCAACCATGAATGATAAAGAAAAAATCACTTGGGTTACTTTGTATGCCATTGCTCATATCAGCTGCAACATTCTTTTGATTCTAGATGCTTTTCTGGGGATCAAAGAAAAAAAATCTGGTTTAGATTTTTCACTAGGATTATGCTGATATTCATACTTTATTGTATGTTTACCTATTATACAAGCAATTTTCCTACTTCGCTGATTTTATTATGGTGTCAGACCCTTTCCAAAACTCAAACGAGTCGGTACTGTGATATTGTCGATACAAAGCAAGGGGCTGATGCAGAAAAAGAAAGGGAAAAGAATGTGCTAATGAAAGAAATTATGAATCTAGTTGGGCAGGGTATGGATGATGATGGTGTTGTTCGTGCAATGCATGGAAGAATACCAATTTAGAGAAGTGGGCAGGAATAGTGCAGGTTGATTACGCGAGAGATGCACTCGAAAAGATTGTTGGTAAGGAGTTGAACGTGCTTCAACTCACACCAACAATATTCTCTTCAAATCTTGGCCCATTGAAATTGCCGGGTCTGAAATTCAAAGAGAATTCGATGCCACCGCAAATGCAAATCATAAGCCCTTATGGTGGTCCTCTTGCCAAAGAAAGAGAGTTCTTTCTCTCGTCTTTAAACTCAAAAAAATTGGAAAGAGAGTTATTTTTCTCGTCTTTGAACTCTAGACTATAGTGTTGATGCTTCTCCAGCTTAGTCTTTGTTTTGTCTAAAAAGTAATAGATTCTTCTCTATTTCCTATTACTTAAAGATACTGAGATACTAGCTTGTTCTTCTACTTATGTTCTCTTGTAACTATCTCAGCTTTATGACAGTTTTACACTTTAAAAAAAAACTATTATGATCTGTTGGTCCATTCTTTAGCATCTTGGTGGTAGTACTCCTACCGGAGCAAAGGAATATGATTCGGCTGGTATGTTTCCTACTTTATTCTTCTGATGACACCGATTGAAAGCTTCACCGCTCTAATGCTACTGAGGCCGTGACCACAGATATGAGCATGTTTTACCCTTTCTGTGGTCTCGTGGTCAGTTTCGCCATGAAACACCATGATTATGTGCCCTGCCCAATACGAGAGGGAATCTATGTATTATTTTATGCAGGATAAAAGGCGAAAAAACTAATACATGAATAGCTAAACCCTGCATAAAATAATGCATGCATAAAATAATATATAGATTCACTCGTAACTAATCCATGTATTACTAATACATGCATAACTCTAACCAACCACGAAACGACCCCTAAGGGTTGTCAATGATTTTTTTTAAAATCGAGTGAATCGATTGAATCTAGTCATGTGGAATCGACTGTTAGATTTTCAAATGAACTTGTAGATTACTATCTAAATTTATAATTCTACCTAATAATTAGGGTATACTTTTGATTTTATAAAAATAAAATCGAACCATACCGAATCAATAATATGTATAAAATATGTTTAAAGATATCAAAGCATTAAAATTTTCATCTTGGTCCTGAGAATAGAAATGGCTACAAGCTAATACTTAATACGTAATTAACATCCAAAGTCTCAACTCGCTAAAATTAAATCAGTTTCAACGAACTTCGATAGCAAGTCACAAGGTGTTACGTATATTTCTTCTCGTATGATTTCGATTTCTCTTGCTGCTTCAATCCATCTTCATTAATATCTTTTCACTCGTGTGATTTTGATTAAGATCAATTGAAATTTTTATCAGCCATCCGATTTAATTGTGATTTTAGATGACAAACATCATTCGTAAGATCAAAGTTCAGGATCTATTTCTAAATCTTTCAAATTACCAAAATATTGCTTTGTATTCGATACCTTACACACAGGATCAGATTCTCTTTCTCCCATTTTACTGTTTTAACTCTGACATAATAATATGTACACTATAAGTGAGATAAAGGTTTATTATTGTTAGACCTTACTTCCTAGGCAAAGAAAGAAGTGCATGTTATGAATTAAAGTCCAACTATATACAGAAAAGCAGAAACAAAAAACAAAAACAAAAACAAAAGAGAAGAGAAAATAATAGAAAAGAAGAAAAAGACGTTGCTGATGAAGATTAGGTATCATGAGTCCTAATTTTCAGAATTGGCACTATTATTACCTTTTAACTTTTTATAAGTAATTTATTTTGTCTGACATTGTGAGTTTAGTAGGATGGTGATCACAAGAGCAAAGCACATATTCTAAATGCTTTGAGCTCCGCTGAAGTCTAAACTTCACTACTAGTTTTCTTTCCAGATTCATGATCAACTTTTGCTTTAGGATTTAATTTTGCCGTTAAAGACAACATTATAGAAACTGTCCGCTGAAAGTAGTTGATGAAACTGAAGTTTATGATGATTTTGGTAAAAGTTATTGTATCTTGAAATTTAAGATCATTCTAGGGTGTAGAGATTATCTTTATCGTTTCTTGCACTCGTATTATAGTTCTTTAAAAAAATTTATTATTCAGAGATTAATAAATGAGAACTTCTAGCGATCTAGTAAACCATGTCCTACTCAAATCAAACTCAATATCCCCCCACAAAAAGTTGAAGTTGTTCACAATAAGTCTTAGCAAATCCCTTTCTAGGCACTACCCCGTTCCTTGAGAATCCACATAAATGCTTAACGGTTGAACAAGCCAGGTACCACACGCAACCTGCACCCTACAACGACTGGCAAGGCCTTTGCTAACCAGCGACTTGGCAGCTTACCTAGCAAGGTAGGCAGCGGCCCTAGAAACATTGTTCATACTTAGGCCAGATAAGAGACAGCCGTCATGGCTGACCCACCCACCCCCATATGTGTCCGAAATTAGTTGCCTTTCTCTTCTCCCATAAATTCTAGCTTGATCATAAGAGGGTGGAATGGTGGTGATATGCACCTTACGCGGTTCAAAAGAACGGAGAAGGATCTGAAAATGATCACCCTCCAAAAGAATGGTACTACTACATACCCAACAATCAGTTTAGAGACTGCCCCAAATATTACAAGCAATAAAATCCAATTTGAGAAAACATTTTGATTTAGCAGCTAGGATTTTCTAGATAGAACTCTTTGTGATCTTTCGAAATTGGAACAAAATTCTAGAGCTCTCCAATTGTTCTCACTAGTCATCGCTTCTTCAGTCTAGGTAAGTTTCGTTTTATTGCTCCTTTAATAGTTTGGACCTGTTTTTGCATTCTTCCTCAGATTTCTATTTTTGCCTTTTTTTCTCTCGTCGTTAATCATTTATTTGTTTTTTTCTTCATGATGACAACTAATTAACCTGCACTCTTCAATAACCAGCACCTTGCAACAATAAATCCACATTCAAACACAGTGAGAATTTTTTTACTTAAATTCTTTCATTTGTTCTATTTGCCCCTCAAAGGACGTATGACCATTTATTTGTTTTATTCTACAGGATGCGAAAACAGTATCTAATGTTAGCTATGATTCTAAATATCCTAACATTGATTTACGTAAATTCTACAATCAACATAAGAAATTGTATAAGTAATTGAAATTGGATATAAAGATAGACAATTTTATAGGACATATGAAACGGGTTTTGCTGGAAATGGATTTATATTCATATGTGCTCCTCTCTCTCTCTCTCTCTCTTGTGTGTCAGAAAACTAAGCATTACGAGTACGTAGGCTCGATGAAAAAAATTTGTAGAAGCTGAGAGAGTATACATTTATAAGAAGAAAGTGACATATTGTATTGCTCAAGATTGATAGAGATTATGAATATGTTATGTTTCCAGTTGATTGTTCATTATTTGGGGGTCAAACTGTGCTGAATATAGACAGTTACGATATTTTGATGGGATTAGTTTTGATTGGTTAAGTTGCATTTCCATGTGTGAATGACGTAACTCTATCCGTGGAGAACGATCTCATTTATAAAGTAGTAGCTTAGTGGGTCAAAGGTGGAAGATGCAACAAAGCTTTCTTGATGGTTTTTGTATCAGCTTTCGCAGAGTAAGCTCTGAAATCTTTACATACTCTTAAGATTAAATGGCTTCTTACGAAAGGTAAGGCAGAGTAATTGCATCCATTATTTCAATGACCGCGGTTTGAATTTGGTACAATTATATGTAAGTTAAATACTTGCAACTTAGTATTGCTCAAGCATTAGGTTTGTGTGCAAAATTTCATTGTAACATTTTTCCCAAGTAAAAACAGCTGTAAAGCTGCAAAAGGGCCTGAGAATTTTTCAATTCAAGAAGAGAGCAGAAAACATTTTCAATAGGCACAAGTGCAATCATATGTGGTAACAGAATGTTCAGAAAATGTAAATTAATTTACTGCTTAAATCTTCAACTACGTATCATAATTCTACACTTTTACTCAATAGATCCAGTTTTCTTGTGTCTGCACTTTCTCTACTCTTATCAGTGGCACCCTTTTCTATTCATAGAAAGAAAAGAGATCGGTTAAGGCTAAATAGTTTTACAGGTGCCAATAAATAAGGAGACCACATATCACCTTGGTTGCGTTGGCACTTAATCAATATGAAAATAGCACGTACATAGATAGATTTCCCTAATACATTTTGTTGATTAAAGTTTTCCTTTTAGTCAGATTTTTTCTTAAACGGGCACAGTACAGCCATATGTGCAAAGACAAACGATGTTTGAAAAGGTACATCATTCACAAATTAAATATGCAAACAATCTGATATGGTTCCATTTTAAATTTGTAAAATTCTCCTATCTAAGAGATATGTGATGTTTTTGTTTTACGATGAAATTGACAAATAATACATTACTTCATAATTTTGCAGGTTTTTTTTGTCATGATCAGACTGAAATGAACACTACGCACTGCAAGGATAATGCGTTACCTTCTAGCAATATTGAAATAGTTAGTTAGATGGGCAGGGCCGCTGGGGAAGCCCAAGATGTTGCAGCCCAGACTTATCAGACTGCACTGGTATACGTGTTAATATTTTCATACATTAAATTTTTCCAAGCTCAAAACAAGAATGATTTAATTTTTGATATTTTTTTTTCCTAAAGACTGCTCCCGCTGAGCTTCCGCTTGTGCATCCTATTCAGCTGAGTGTCACCCTCACGGCCGCTAGATTTCACGCTGAATTGGGTGATCTTCATTGTGCACTTACCATTGCTGGTGATGTTAGTATTATTTAGTTTAGAAATTTTAACTTCGTGGCTTCCCTGACTTCTCTAGAGTTACAATTCTAGATAATTGCATTCTAATAAACAATTTCTTTGTTATCTGACAGATGGTTGGTGCAGTGGATGCGGCTATGGCCCAGGGTCTTGTGATTCCCGTAGGGGACAGCACCACTTTGGTGAGCGTCCTTCGGGTGAAGATGCTGTTGTGGCGCCAGGTAAATATTTCACTTTTGTCCCAATTTATGTGACACTTTTCATTTTTCGAGATTCAAACTATATAAACTTTGACCAACATTTTAAAATATATTTTTTCATCATATTGACATGAAAAGTGCAACTTCTAGTATTTTTTGTATAGTTTTTTAATATCTAAATTTTAATTTAAAATATGGAGTTGATCTAATCTAATTTATAGGGATGGGCATAAAACGCGAAAAACCGAAAAGCCATTTTTGGTCGGTCTTTTGTATTGTTTCGGTTCTTTGGTCGATCTTTGGTATTGATTTCTTAAAAGTTTGGTTTTGGTTTTTTCCGGTATATATATATATATATATATTTTCCTCATTTAACCCAAATGCCCCAATTCAAATTTGGGCCCAGATTACTCCAAATATATATATATATGTCAAATATCCCCTCTTCCACCCCCTCCCTTACCTTCATTACTTGCTGTTTCTTGAGCATCAGCAGTTACTATCCAACAATTAGTATATGTTGGACATATTTGTTGTTAACTCCTTCAACACATTAACTTCGTTTTTGTGCAATTTCATATCAAAACAAAGTTTAACAAAAAATAATACTTTCAACTTTTACTCATATTTGTACTTTCAGCAAGGGAAGGCGTTTATACAAAAAACTAATCAATTTATGGTTTCAAATGAATAAGTTAACGTGTTTTTATGATTAATTTTTATTTAATTAACCGCGCGATGCGCGGGTAAGTTTACTCGTGATAAAGAAAAAACCACTTGGGTTACTTTGTATGCCATCCCTCATATACGCCGCAACATTCTTTTGATTCTTTATGCTTTCTGGGAATCAAAGAGAAAAAAAAAAATGGTTCAACTTATTCATTGGGATTATGATAATATTCATATTTTATTGTATGTTTGCCTATTATGATTTTGTGAGGATCCATCTTATAGAAGGTTAAGGGGTTATTCAACAAATGGTATGTTAAGATTTGTAACCCTGTTGGTCCATTCTTTTGCGTGCTGGTGGTATTCCTAGTAGAGCAAAGGAAGAATTCGGTTGGTCAGTTCCTCTACTTTATTTTTCTGATGGCATCGATTGAAAGCTTCGGCGCCCTGTTGATACTGAGGCCAGTGACCACAGATATGGGTATGTTTTACCCAGTCTGTGGTCTCGTGGTCAGCTTCACCATGAAACACCACGATTATGTGCCCTCACCAATACGAAATAACTTATAGAGGTATAAAATAAAATAGCATAATACGTTACTTAATATCCATATAACTCTAACCAACCACGAAATGACCCCTAAGCGTAAGGGTTGTCAAGGATTTTCTAAAAAATCGAGTGAATCAATTGAATCGAGTCGTACGGAATCGATTATTGTAAAATGAAGGGATAAGGCATCAGCTAATACATTTTTTACAACTTTACCTAATGTTTGGTCCTATCACCCCCCTAAACTATTTAAAACCGTAATATTTTACCCCTAAATGTAGCGAGAGTGTGTTTCACTTTCTTTGAGTATAAAATAAAATATGAATATAAATATAGTTTTTCACATTTTAAAAAAATAATTAATTTTTTCAAAATTTTATAAAAAATCAGTTTTTTTTTCAAATTTTGACAAGAAAAACACTTTTTCCGGATTTTTTTTGAAAAATAAAAGTGTCCTAAGAAAATGAAATCATGAAAATCAAGATCTTTTAAGACATTTTAAAAAAAATAATCAAGCTTTCCATATTATTAACAAATCCATTTTTCCATATTTTAAAGAAAAATCAGCTTTTTTAATTCGCATTTTCAGTTTTTTTTTTTTTAAAACGGGTTTTAAAAATGAATTTTTTAAAAGAAAATCAGTTTTTTAATTCGACTTTTCAGTTTTTTTTTTTTAATTTTTAAACGGGTTTAAAAATAAATTTTTTAAAAGAAAAATCAGTTTTTTAATTCGCGTTTTCAGCTTTTTTTTTTTTTTTAAAAACGGGTTTTAAAAATAAATTTTTAAAAGAAAATCATTTTTTAAATTCTCGGGTTTTTTTTTTTGTTTTTCAAGGTTTTAAAAATTTTTGTAAAGAAAAAAATTTTTTTATCGAGTAAGCCGAATATTGAATCAATTGAATCAAGTCGTACGGAATCGATTATTGGATTTTAAAATGAACTTGTAGATTACTATATGAATTTATAATTGCACCGACTAATTAGGGTATACTTTTAATTTTATTAAAAAAATCGAACCATACCGAATAAATTAATATGTATAAAATATGTGAAAAGTATTAAAATTTTCGTCATGATCCTAAGCAAAGTCTCAACTCACAAACTTATTTCGTTACTCTTATTAATTAAAATTAAACCAGTTTCAACAAACTTCGATAGCAAATCACGAGGTATTGTGTGTATTTCTTCTCGTATGATTTCAATTTCTCTTGGTACTTCAATCCATCTTCATTAATATCTTTTCACTCATGTGATTTTGATAAAGATGGATCAAAAACTTTATCGGCCATTCGATTTAATTGTGATTTTAGATGACAAACATCAATCCTAAGATCAATGTTCAGCATCTATTTCTAAATCTTTCAAATTACCAAAATATTGCTGTGTATTCGATACCTTACACACACGATCAGATTCTCTTTCTCCCATTTTACTATTTTAACTCTAACATGATAATATGTACACTTTGAGTGAGATATAAAGGTTTATTATGTCTACTGCGCTAGCATTGTCAAGCTTGACTTCATCTGCTCCGCTAGCTCCGACAACCCTAAGCTCGACGTCATCTGTTCCGGCAAAGTTCTCTATTGCGCTAGCAACGGCAAGTTCGACGCCATCTGCTCCGCTAGCTCCGGCAACGTCATCCACTATTGGCTGTCCGGTCTGCTACCAGAGACACATTATGCTCCGGTGGAAATGGCAACCTCTTTGCAAAGGTGGAAAAGCTGCAGAGCATGGACGATGTGTATGTCCAGAACTTCAAAGATTTGGTACGACATACCTACCAAGGCGACCTCTACATGCTCAGGTTTCAAGCTCAACTATTCTCAGATATGAGGGGAACTGAGGTTGTGGTGAACCCGACTAACACCACCATTCATGAAGTGGCGGAACACGTTTCTACTTGTGCCAAAATCGTCAATGGTATTACGACCTTTGCCATGAATTTGTTGGCAATGGTCACTGCATGCGGCAACGTATGTGTCTGTTGATGTTTGGGTATGGGTGGGTTGTTGATGTTTAGGTCTGGGTGGGACTGATAGTAATGGATATAGTAGTTATCCAAATATTTTGGCTTGTAAGTTTTTAATAGATTTTCAGACTATAATCATCTATGTAAGTCTATGTTGTTTGTAGTTAATGGTATTGCAATTACCTTAAAAAATAAAAAAATAAAAAAAAGGTTTATTATGAGTTTTTCCTCTTCTCGATAGTTTCGTCTGGATACCACAAATCGTCAAATCAAATCACCAACTTTCGAAGAAAAATCAGACATATTTCTACATCATCCCTTGAGGTACCCAAAGACAAGATCGAATGACAAAAGATTGACTTGTTGTCAAATCAATTATGCATTAAATGTAATGATGAAATTTTAAAACTAGGAATGACCTTAGTTTCTCATTCCCATAATACTTTTTTTTCATGTGCGCCAAGTTTTTTTTTTGACCTTTTCTTTTTCAAATTTGAAATGAAATTCGATACAATGAATAACCAAATAAAAATTTGTATAAAGAAGAATCATAAAACATAAAAAATTATGTGAAGATTTGTAACCTTGTTGGTCCCTTCTTTAGCATCCCGGAGGTATTCCCATTAGAGCAAGGAAGGATTCGGCTGGTCAGTTTCTCTACTTTATTCTTCTGATAAACTTGATTTAATCCTATATTGATTTCTCTTGGACACTCCAAATTACATCCAAATGTGCTGATGTAATGCTTAGTATGTTCCTTTGCCGCTTAACCGTCATCTTGGCTTATTCCCTTTTGTTTTCTTTGTTGTTCTGTATTGCTATTATTTTTTTGTTCAAATTAAAAAATATACATCCGGAATTTTATTTGTCATTTGATAACGTACAAGAATTTCTCATATGATGTGTTGCATCGTGAATAGATTTCAGAAATGCAATTTACAAGTTGCGATGTAATTCATAAGTTTTAGAAATGCAACGGGTAAGTTGTATTATAAATCGTTTCATGTGTGTCTTATAGTCACTAACGATTTATAGATTGCGTTTTTGAACCACACTTTATAACTGAGATGCATCTTATAAGTTACGTTTCTAAAATACAATTATGAATCCGTTGAACTTATTGATTGAGTTAATTCCCTAGATAGTCACCTAAGTTTGGGGAATTGCTTACAAAGACAACAAAATCACTCAACTATCCCTATTTTCCTCAAACTATACTAAGCACCTCAAAACCTTCATTCTCTCCTAGTTGACATCCCATGTATTAAAGCTCCTTTTTTAATAATAAACTTATTTATTCATTAAATCCATGTAACCAAATCCATGTCTTATACCCGATCAAACATGACCCATTTAAAAAGCAGCAAAAAATTAAATGCTAGTGTAAATTACTTTCGTATAAGTTTAAGTTTTACAAAATCATACTTCTCCGCAATTCTAACTTCAAGTTGACTGATTTACTATTTCATCATTTTACGCGACATCAATATCATCTAGCGATTCTTCAAAATGCTTATTTTGATAGTTAATATTCGACATGTAAATAATGAGTTGCTAACGGCCATAAGATATTTGAAATTACTCTTTTGGTCTCAATTTAAATGTTTTTTTTTTTTTTTTTTTTGCTTTTTTGAATTTGTTAATTTTCTAATATTCTTAAGCTATATTTAACCCTTATAGAAAAATAGATCAGTGTTTATCTTACGCCGTAAATTGACTAGATTAACTATCAAAAGAATGAACTGGAGCATTTATACAAAATCTTATATTTTAAAAAATAAAGTTAGCGTAATTTTTTCCTTTGTATTTTGAGTTATTTATCCTTAAATATATAATGTGTAATTTTTGGTATTTTTATTGCCATACCATCAAAGTCTTTTTATTTCTCATGCAGAAGGTATAGAATTTTCATTAGTATTATCTTATTAAACATATATTTTATTTTGAATTATTATATTATTAGTCTTATATGAAATATAATACTGTACATTCTTAGTCTATTTCATGTTAAGATATAGATATTCCAACTTTGTCATGTTAATATCTAGCAATATATTAAACTAAAGTCCTAAAGTAACTCAAATTCAATTTTTTTTATATTTTAATTTTAAAATTTATCTATAAATTTTAAAACTTTAATCGGGTCATGTTTGATCATGGTGAGTTACATAGGTTTATTAGTAGTAAAAAAAAAAAAAAAAAAAAAGCTTTAATGACATGACATGTCATAGAAGGAGGCTTTTGAGGTGCTTAGTATATTTGAAGGAAAATATGGATAGTTTAGTGGCTTTGTTGTACTAAAAGAAATAAAAATGATATTTGTAGGCAATTGTCCAAACTTGGGTGACCATCTGGGAATTAACTCTTCTTAATGTATTCATCATGTAAATATTCAAAGATAAATTTAGACAAATCACATTAAAAATTCGTTAAGAGTCTCATCAGTCATCATTGTATCTCAGTTTGTTTCAAAGGGGCCGGCATAGCACTACGGCAAGTCGGCAATATATCAGCGCTGAAATAAAATAAAGGTGAAGGAAATCTTTTGGAATATTTTTAATTTAAGCAAAACAAGGTAGTTTAAAGTACAATTTTCAATATCAAATATTAAAGAAGTACTGGAAATGTATAACGATACAATTTATTCGGAGCAAAGGAAAAATATCAAACTAATAAAACGACAAGTTATGAAAAGGAAATAAGACAAACATATAGTAGGTGAGAAGGATATGGAGATTTTAATAATTTATGGCTCAAGGACCCAACAAGTATCGTTTGTGCATTAAGTGCAATCTTTCTACTATTGTGGATACCGTTTTAAATCAACATCTATTAAATTAGTGCACCTAATTCATAAATCATCATACTATGTATGTATAGGATCGACATGTATTAGAGGACCCCACATTTCTTACCTTGTTGGTTAATTGGTGTTCATAAATTTAGTTCAGCAATTGGATCACACGAGCTATTAGATTCACTAAATAGTACCCAGTTGAAGTGAATTTACTTCTTGTATAGTGGTACAAGTTACTACAAGTAATAAATTTGGTTGTAGTGAAAATAATAAGTATGTACTTTAGCTTTCCCCAAGAGAATCTGAATTTATTGGGCCCAAAGCCCAAAAAAAAATAACAAATTACAAATTAATTTCATTTTTTTGCACGGATTGTCCTTCTTTTGGGATGGTCTTTAATTTTTGGCCCTCAAATTGGTGGTCTTTAATTTTTGTCCTTTGCCTAATACCCCGAGGTTTTGGGTTTGAATCACAGCTCAGTTAAAGAAAAAAAATTGCAAAGTTGAAGTTTGAATTCGCAAGGCAGAATTTTGCCTTCAAAACTCTGTCTGCCCAAAACTCTACCTTAAAGTAGAGTTTGAAACTCTGATGCTGGGGCAAATGTTGTGCAAATATGTGAGAGGTAATTCATTTTGATAGTGTTCCTCTCCAAATTGGACTTACTTTAGGCGATTTTTCTTTGTGTTAACTGAGTAACTTTTTGATCTGTTTCCACAGGCTGAGGCATGAGAATGGACACATTATTGAGTACACTCAGGTAATGTTTGAGATTTTTTAAGGCTGCCTTAAGGTAGAGTTTGAAACTAGGTAGAGTTTTGCATGCAAAAACTCTGTCTTGCGAATTTTTTTTAATTTTTGACTGAGCGAAAATTCAAACCCGAAACCAAAGGGTTCTAACGAAGAGCAAAAATTAAAGATCACCCAAAAATAAGGACATTCCTGCTAATTGCCCAATAAAATTTTCTATGTTTTTGCTTGTAAGTCCCTTTTGTTTTTAAAATTCACAGAACAGAACAACAGTGGTGAATGAATTAGAGTAATGGAAGGGTTACCATTTTAAAGATGAGGCACTTATGAGCCAATCGTTCGGAAACCTTTATTCTTCTTTTTACATACATACACATACTGGAAATATGAAATTCAAACATCTCGTACAAATAGGGAATAACCAAATTCCAATTGAAACAAAATCTTTAAAATAACTTAATGGATTATAATTTAGGAGGATTCACTGAGAAGACATCAACACAATTTTCTTCCGAAAATATATGATTAATATCTTTAGAAAGAAAATCTCTGTCTCATGATAAAATTCACCCACAAAATGACACTTCAAACGTTAGTTTCTACTGCCTGGCCCCAATCACTGAGCATTACTATATATCCACTTTACACAACTTAATTAACTTTACATATTAAACAGTCATTTTATGTCATGTGACAAACTACAAACTATTCTTAAAGCTCTATCTTTTGTTTGCCTCTATCACTGAACTCCTCAGCAGAGTCACTGTTTAAACCTTCTAATCGTTTTCTTTGAATCTGATCATGGTACATCGGATGGAACTCTGTTTGAAACGCCCTGTACGTAACATATGGTAACAACGTTGCAACAACGACCAGAACTGTGACCAGCCAATACAAAGGACTTGGAGCGCAGGCTTCAACAAGAATTTTGTATGCCGTTGTAGAAAATATAGGCGAAAGAGAGCCATATACAACTAAAAACACATACCAAAAGGCAATACTGCCCCAAATGAATAAGTGTTGAATCCAAGTGAAGTAGTTGATAGAGAGTGCCATCTGACAATTGACAGTCCACACGACACACGTGTACATCATCACTCCGAGGACTCCATAGTCAACTGGTTGACCATCTTTTCGGAAAACGTGATGCATGAGTGAATTGGTGGTGCCAAAGAAGATGATCATAGAACAGATAACACCGTTCAACATCCAGCCTAAAATGCGAGGCCAACTGAAGAGAATGTTCTTCGTTCCCTCTTCATAAAGCTTAGGAAACTGCAAAAAAAATACAATGACATTATAAAGAAATCCTTTTCGACTTGCATATAGCAGTAACTTGAGTTAAAAGTGATTTATGCATTCATAACTACATTTTTGGACCGCTAAAATAATAATAGCCAGCACATGTATAGGTTTTGTATATTAAGTATAAATATACATATAATATACATATTGTACAAAACATACATATAATACACATTAATATACATATGATATACATAATCAATGTATAGGTTTTGTATATTTTGGCTAGCGCCTGTGATTAATTTCGGCCGACGGGCAAAAAATGGAAAGCCCTTTATTTAAACTCCTTATCACGCTTTTTTTCTAGCTGTAAATCGGTGAATATGATGTAGCTTTTATGTTTTTAAAATAAATATAATTTTGTTGACGGTGCTTAAAAGGAAGTACTATAAAACAGAAGACGGACCTGGAGACATAGCCGTGCAGAAACATCTTGATCAAAGACACCTAGAGCAATCACAGGAAGTGATGTGAAAAAGACATTGTATAATGACATATACCAGTCATTATAAGCAGGTCGGCCAGAGAAAGAAGCAAAGCCCTCAAACCAGAAAAGGGTCAACCCAAATGCGAGGTTCTTGTAAAAGAAGTAGCATAGCTGCACCATCCCAAAGCGATATCAGGAAGATCATAAATGTCTCTTATTAAAACCTAATTACTTACGCCTGCTTAAATAATAATGTTGCATGCCTGCTTAAGAAAATATTTACCTTAGTTCAGTTTTTACAAAGAAAAAGATATCGGTATGCAATTTTGTTTGGTGCATACTGACCCTAAGATGAGCAAAATTTCAGGATGTGATTTTTCTGGTCATATACAATTTTATTTTTGTTTCTCCAACGGAAGATGGGAATACTTACCATCATTGATATTCTCCTGTAGCACCAGTGGCCATGGATTAATAACAAGCGCTCAAGAAAACGGAATTGAGCTATTGCATAATCACTTGACATGACAGCCTAGTAAAAATTGCAGAATCACCAGTTAAACTCGTTCAAGAACGTGAAACAGTTATAAGGCACTTGAAATAGGAATAGTTATCAGCAGAGGAAAAGTGTCTCACCCAAAAGAACTCCAAATAAATACTAAACTACCTTTCTCACGTTGCTTCTTCTGTTCTCCATTTTCCAAAGATTAGCTCACTGAACTTCATTCAGTCACGACACCTTGATTATTAACATCAATTCCTAATTCTCCACAACTATGACTATTGATAAATAAAAACATACCAAATTAAATCTTTCAAGAGTTCGTAAAAGTCGGACTATACATTATGCACACTAATTATAAGCAGCTACTAGGCTAGCAGTTTCCTTCTTTAAGAACTTGAAGTTTGTTGATATGCACCACACTAAGTAGAAGGCGCAATTATCTTCAAGTTTATTACTCAGAAAGTTAATTCCCGTTGGAGAAAAGAATACATCAGAAAGAGTCCAAATACTAAGAAATAGAGAGAGGAAGGAAAAAGGATAATAAGAACTAAGTAAGAAATAACCTGCATTCCTTCAACACCACTGATACCAACCCCAACATCAGCCTCTTGAAGCATGCTTACATCATTTGCCCCATCACCAATTGCTAACGTTCTTTGGTGCGTTCCAACTTTCACCAATCTAGTAACCTGCATATCTTCAAAGATTTTTGTCAGATTATTCAAAATGATCACAAAACCTAAAATGGAACAAAACTTTGCAAACAGTTCATGGACAAAATTGTCTAAATACATAACTGCATGGGATGGCACTTACAAGAGCTTTTTGTTTAGGAGTGGAGCGGCAGCAAATAACAGATGCACAATTTATTGCAAGCTCCAAGAATGATTTTTCCAGTTTTTTGTCAAGAGCAAATGACAATGATTTGCCATCTATGATCAAACCAAATGATGCAGTAATTTCTTTGCTTGAGTTTACTTGTGACATTCCCTCCCTTATTTGCTTTGTAATGCTATCATGCAAAGCCTAAGACAATTGAACTTGGTGAAAAACATTTTTTTTTTGGTGTTATTGTAGGCAAAAAAAAATATATATATATAATATCCTGTACCTTTGCAATAGTCTCCTTGTTTGCTTGGTTTTCCAAGACCAATATGTCTTGAGAATCCAAAGTAATTATAATTTGCCTCATATCTGGTCTTAATAAACTACAAGCATACCTACATGTCATTCAAAAAGACACTGAGAATGCCATTCATAGTTTAAACATAGGAAGTTGCATCATTTTACTAGTAAAACCTACCCAATATTGATAGCCGTCTCCATCTTATCACCAGTTAAGACCCAAATCTTAATTCCAGCTTTTGCAAGTTTATCAATGCATTCGGGGACCTGCAGTAGTCAGTTTAGTATTGGAAAATGACTCCCTAACATTAAGGGCTCATTTGGTTCGAAGACAAGTTATACTGGGATTAGTAATGTTGGGATTAATTATGCTGGCATTATTTCTTATCGACTGTTTGGTTTGTTGTATTAAAAATAACATGCATTGCATAATTTCTAAATAGTACTGAATAGGATGTATAAGTATAAGAATAGTACTGTTATAGTTAATGCTATGGTTTACTATGTAAAAGAATAGTACTGAATAGGATGTATAAGTATATTGGCATTAGTGGTACTAGACTTAAATGTGTAACCAAACATTGTACTAAAATTTTATACCAGCATCATTCTACCTAATACAACCTACCAAACAACCCCTAAGGGTGCATATCATTATAATAGCATCCACGACAGGTCAAGTATAATGCAAAGCAAAACAGGAAATCACAAGCTCTGTTGATTGCAAGCAATATACACCTAAAGATTAAAGCTCACCCCTTTTTGAAGTTTGTCCTCGACAGCAGTAACACCAAGGAGCATTAAGTCTCTTTCTATCTTGTCAGCCGTGGCATCCACCAAAGCATCTCTATCTGCTGTGACAGAAGCTTGGGCATTCAAAAACTCTTGTTCCCATGATTGGAACTCTTTCTCATCAAGCTCACGGTAAGCTACTACCAGAGTTCGCAATCCTGCTTCAGCATATTGTTTAAGATGTTCCTTTGTTATACCCTCAAAGACCCGCCCATCTTTTGAAAGCCGTTCGAACATCACACTAACAAAAAGAAATATTACGAGTAACAAGAAATCAGTCTACATTTAAGAGAATCGGAGGATTTGAATCACATGTTTAAGATTTAAGACCTGTCTGCACCCTTGCAGAGGAGCAAGAACTGGTTCTCAACATTTTTTACAATTACCGACATTCTCTTCCGCGAACTACTGAACTCTAAGACATGAAGGAGCTGATATGATCTGAAATGAAGACTAAGTCAGGTAAAAAGCAATATAACTAATAAAGGAAAAGGGTAAAAATGAAAGCCATGATCAATTGATAGACTGTTCCAAACAGAAAACTCCATAATCAATTGATAGATAAAGAACGGGCAAATGCATTGAGGATAACATCTCTTCTTGTTGAATTTGTGATCATCTCATTTAAAAGCTTAAGCTGTTTTTCTTTCTTTTGTTTTCTTTCTCTAAACCACTTAGCAGTTAATTGATGTGGGCAATCCACTTTCACACCATTGAACAGAACTTCCTAATATTTAAGATTCCAATAGAAGAAAAAACCAAATCAAAGGTTTACCTGTCAACCATCTTACCACTCCGATGATCCAACTCATGCAGTGTAATTCTACTTTGTGTTCTTTCAAAGAACTGAAAACCAAGTTCCCTTGCTGCAATGACAAAGGCAGCTTCATCTGGTGATTCCGCTTCATACGAGATCTCACCTGTTTTCTTGTCCACATCAGGAATAACAGTATGACAAACCGCCAGCACTCTGAAAAACTTTTGTATCATATCTCGATGAGGCTCATGGACCCATTGACCATTCATTATACGCTCATCTTTGAAGTTGAATCCTTTAATAGATTTAGGGTCACTTGATTCCTCCACATCATTGGAAGTATCGCCATCTCCTTTTCGCTTTGCCAGGGCCCGCTCTACTTCTGTCACAACACGGCCATAAGCAACACCTGCTATTGAACATTTAACGAACTCCATAGAGTTGCATGTTAAAGTGCCTGTTTTGTCAGAGAGAATAGTATCAACCTGCCCAAGTTCCTCATTCAGATTAGATGTTCTTGCATGAGCTGGCTTATTTGTTTCCTCGTAGTACATTTCCCTATCTTGATTGATGAAGATGCTCTGTAAAACCTTAACAATTTCAATAGACACATATAACGAAATGGGAATCAAGTACCCGTACAACATAAGGGCTGTTAGGAAATGGAAAAATGAAGCCAGTGTGGCTCTTTTGGGATCATAAAACACACTTGTCTTGTCTGGTCGAAGATACCACCTCCTTAATTTCCCACCACGAATATCATTCGTAGTTTCAATCCCGAAAAAGATAGATCCAATAAAAGCTATTGTAATCAAGGTACCAAAAAGAACATATATTATTTTATCCATCCTTTTCTCAATTGCACTCCTCTTAGAAGGAGGATCTGTAGAATTCTGCATGACTTTTGTGTCATGACCAGTAAAAATAACCACACCATAAACATAATCAGTGTTCCGTAGCTTGGAATCTCGCAGAAGAATCTGCTGCACTGAAAGAGGGTGTTGCTGATTCTCATAATACAGAGTTCCAATGAATGTATAAAGATCTTCATTTGGATCTTCACACTTTACAACAGCCTTAAAATTTCGAAAAGAAGAATCATCGTGCAGGGAGGATGTGACATCCAATGCATGCTTCACCTTAAGGTTAGTCTCTCCATCAAGATTGGAGGTTTCAACATAACATATGCCGTCCTCATAGCTAGATGAAAGCAAAAGCAGATCAACGGGGAAATATTCATCCTTGTACACCTTAATAAGATCACCAACTCGTAAATTTCTCCATCTAGTCTCTTGGAAAGTATGATTTTCAGTGTATACGTTTACTTTCCGGTTATTGGCTTCAATATCCTGAAAAAAAGATTGCATCAAAAGAATTCAAATTTTACAAGAAATACAATTGAATATATACCTGAACTTGCTTACAATATACCAAAAGCACGCCAACATAGACTAAAGCAAAGTGATGATCCGAACGAAAGAGTACAACCTTGCAATTACACAACTAAAGACACAGAAAGTCCTAGTGATGTTTTTCGACATGACCTCCAGACTTCTCAAATTATAGTACATCTGCCTGAGATTTATGGTGCAACAATTAGTAACTATTCTAAGTAATTATCCTTTTCAAAGAATGTTGCATTCACCCAACAGGGAAATAAAATGATAGAGATTGAGCTGTATCAAGCAGTCAACATTTACGCTTGAGAAAATATCTTTTTATTTCTCAATTATTCAAGGAAGCTCAGTTACAGAACATGTTCATTTACTAGCTATGCTATGAACCAGCGGGTGAAGAAAGTCACTGAATAAGAAAGTCACTGAATTTATTTTCTTTCTTTTCCAAATAATTTTATTTTTTTAAAGAAAAAGTTTGATAGGGATGCTAGTTCCGATAGACCTCGGCTCGAGAGAAACTGAGATATACTATCAAACTTTAAAAAAAAAAAAAAAAAAAAAATCTAATCTACTGGGGGTTGAGTTGCAGTGATATCTTATTATCTTCATGTATGCCAATGGATATTCTTTCACTATTTTTTTCTTTATTTTTGTTGAAAAGTGCTTCAGCACATATCTCTTTGTTTCTATTCTTTTATGAGTATTATTGTGTAGCCACATCATAAACATATGACAAGTATCTAGTTAACATTTCTTTCTGTAGTCTCATTGTGAAATTAACACTTCCTCAAAGTCATTATCATTAGTTGCTCAACCACATTGTCCAAGTTAAATCCTAGCTCATTTAACCATGCAGAAAAAAGTTCATTTTACGGTGTGTCTGGTATGGACGAACACATTTTCTGGATTTCTCATGTTTGGTCAGTCAAAATTCAAGGAAAACATTTTTTCTAAGAAAACGAGTTCCTTAAAAATGAGTAAAATGACTTCCCTAATGGAAGTAGAGAAAACAAATTCCATAAGTGAAATTCCAAGTTCAAAACAAATTCCATAAGTGAAATTCCAAGTTCATTATCTCCACCCCATCCACCCAACACCTCCAACCCCCACACCTTGACCATTCCACCCCGCCACCCTCGAACCCACACTCCCCACCCCATCCCACACTCATATTTTTTTGCTAGATTACATATAAATGCTCTTAAGATAATTTTCTTATGCTTACTTGCCAAATGCTATTTTCCGGGAAAACATTTTCCTTCATACCAAACACAACCTTACTGCTTACTTTTCATCCTAGCTAGAATGTAACTGGTGATTGGTGAACGGGGACTGGAACACTAACGTAAGCTATTTGATCCAGCCAGAAAAACAGAGTATAAAAACCTTTGAAACTGGAATTAACTAGTAGCTAACACAAAAGATTCTTAAACATCAAATACATTAAACATATACCTGCCTTTTGCGCCTCCAATCTTCGATCCCTTCTTTCGCCATCGTTGCCCCAATCACAACCAACAAAGGCGCTAAAATACTACTAGCTGTATAAGGAGCCAGAGGACTAAATGAAACACAAGCAACAACAAGAAAGTATATATTTGCAACCCTCCTAAATTGCTCAAACAATGACTTTGGTATGTAATTAATTGCTGTATACTTTGTAGTAGACACATAATTCCCCCTATACTTAAGCTGTAATTGTTCTGGATTATCAGGATCATTACAATACACAATCCTTGAGAAACCACTCTTCCCAATTTGACTATGTTCTTCCTTAATCGAACACTTCATGCACGAAAAATTATATATCTTACTAAAACGTATCTTCATCTTACCACCTACCATTTTTCTCCAACTCGAAGCCAAGAAATAATATCCCTGAAGTTCCTCAAAATATTGATGACACTAATTTATTCCACGCATTAAATTCAAGAAACTTGGCTAACAACCAACACGTTACAAAATAAGAAACAAATTAACTCCAAGTGTGAACAAGTAACTTGAATAACAAAAATGGAAGAGTTCTTAACGTGAAGCTCCTTCTTTTCTCATATACTTAACTTCAAATAGCCATCAAAATACCAAAACTGGTAATGGGGTGTGAAAAAAAGTAAACCCCATATAGTTGTTTTTCCACAAAATTCTTAACTTTGTTTTTAAGTACTAAGATCCTTTGCTTCCACTGTCGGTGAAGTGATAAACATGCTGTAAGTTCCTAACTTTTTTACATTTACTTGCAAGAACAAGGAAAGTAGAAACATCTACACAATGGAATATGGACAATCTTGTTTCCATAAATTTTCAAGGTAGCGAGTGATTTGGTTGAAATTAGGAGGAAGAAAAAATGAGGACTTTCTAGGACAAGTAAAGTAGTTGGCCAACAGAAAGTTTTCAATTTTATGTAAAGAGAATGAACAGTGAACGAGCAGCTAAATATAGCAAAACTTTTTTGGCTTTATCCGGAATTTTGACTACGTGGACTGACTAACTGACGTAATTCATTCTAACCGTCCACGTGGAGTCAAGATTAACAACAACAAACATAGCCGGTGTATTCTAGTCCACAAAGAGTAGGATGTACACAGTGGTGGATCAGGATTTTCACTCAGGGGGTTCGAAAAAACAATAAGAGCCTGTTTGGAAAGTCACCTAGTAATTGGAATTGGTGTAATTACTACCCTCGTATTACACAGTATTGTAATTACAATGGCTTATTTGTTTGACATAATGTAATTACAGTGTAATTACAAATGTGCTATTTAGTTGCACAAGTGTAATTACACAGTTAGTTTAATTTAAAAATAAAATTTAATTATAAAAATTTAAAATTAATATTTAAAAAATATGTGCCTTTATAAATGATATTAAATTAGTTATCTAATAATACATTGCTTCGTGAAAATATGTTAATTAGTAATCATACATTTGTAACTAATATTGTAAAAAATAATTGATTTATAATTTCAAATTAATAATATTTAAATTTTAATTGATTATAAAACTTAAAAGCATACCTTTTTTGCGAGAACATCACTGGATTGGATCTTTGACAAAGAAAGAATATTTATAAATATAATGCCATAACACTAAATCAAATGTTTGACAATAATTCTATCAACTTTAAGTGAAAAATAAACAACATGCAAAGTGAAATAACAAATCAATAGTACTAAAGCAAATATTTTTAAAATCGAAAATATAACCTAAATTCAAAATCCAAAAGAATTTTTTTTTAACATAATACTCTTATATCAAATTCCAACGTTACATAAGTATGTTTCAACGTAACATAAGTAAATACTCCTATAATTCAAAAGAAAGAGAAAATATAAGTCTATAACCTCATTCACAACGAAATTCTACTTTAATAGCGTCACTTATTATATGCCAAGTTTGTTAATGACTCATTCTTTCTAATATTAAGAGATGTAGTTTCAAAAATTAGAATATTAACACGGTTATGCTAAATGAATAAAATAAAAAACTAAAAAAAATTCGAGCAATTACATGGAACCACAAGAAGTAAAGGCTGGGAATGAGAAGAAATGAAATGAAATATAAATTCTATAAAAAGAAAAATATATTTTTAAAAATACAAATAATTAAAAAGTAAAAATAAAAAATAAATTAAATAATAGAAATAAAAAATAAATTAGAAAAGAAAAGAAATTAAAATAAAATTAAAAAGAAATTAAATATTATAAATAAAAATAAATTAAAATAAAAAAGAAATTAAAATAAAATTAAAAAGTAACCCTGTAATTACAGAGTGTAATTACACCCAATTCTCAGCCCCCCCCCCCCTTGAGAATTGGAGAGTGTAATTACACCCAATTCCTACCTAACTGTGTAATTACTTAGTCAAACAAGCAAGCCAAACTATGTAATTACACCCAATTCCAATTACCTGGGTGGCTTTCCAAACAGGCCCTAAAAGCTAAATATAAAAAATAATGTTGTCAATCCGATCAAACCTAGGACGCAATGATAATTTTGAACACCCTGGACCGCTTGAGCTAACCTTTGACATTTATTCAGAGTGTTCAAAAGTTAATATATGTACATAAACACAGAAAATCTACCCTATATATGCACTGTAATTTTTTGCCGAGGGTGTTCGGGTGAACACCCTCGGCATGCTCTAAATCCGCTCCTGGATGTACACACACCGTAAGCTAACACATCCAGTATAATTTTACAAGTCGAGCCTGAAAAGAGTAAAATATATGCAAAGGCTGTTTTCGAGAGACCCTCAGCTCATAGGAAGACGAAAAATAGTTAATAGCAACAAGCAAAAATATAGCTAGATATTAGGATAATATCGAGGCTAAAGAAACCCCCCACACACACACACATATATATATATATAGAATACAAAAATAAGAAAATACAATACAATAATAATGCTAAAATTTGGGTCAAGATTAACGACGACCGTAATGTACCATAGTACTTTATGTGGATTACGATGTCGTATATTCTAACTGTCTGCACAGGATTCTTCACGGGCGCGCGGTTCGATGAAAACGTAAACTGATTGAGGTGATGAGGTGGCGTTTGGTGAGACCGTTACGGATTACTATTGGATTCCAAAAGCGCATTTTCTCTTTTCCACCATCTAAAATTTTCTAAAGTTAATAACTAACCAATAGTGTAATCCTAGTCAAAGAAAGTTTTTTTACTACTCCCTCCGGTTCATCCACTTAGCCTTTTTATTTTAATTCAAAATAAGTGTTCATTTACATAATCAAGAAAAAATTAACTTTATTTTTCAAATTTGCCTCTATTTACTCAAGTCAATAAATAAACAAAAGTTGTATTAATTAAAGATAGTTTAGTTCAAATACCTTCTTTTTTTCTAGGAGTTTGTGTTTTCTTATAGGAGTTAATATTTTATTAATGGTGAGAAAAATGCTAACTGGACACTTATTTTGAATCGGAGGGATTAACTTTTAAATATAAACTTTATAGGAACAGTATCGTTTCATATTCAATTTTCGAAATTACTGCTAGAAATAAGGGATAACGAAGGAACTTTTGTAGTCTTCACAAAATTTCTCAATAAAATGTCAAACTTTTCAATTAATTACTTTTAGCTCTTGATCTTATTTTTTAAAATCAAATTTACTTTTTGTTCTTATGATGTACTTTTCAAAAGCTGTCGAACTTCTTACCTTATTTTACCTATTTTTTTGGTTTTATCTGGTGCCCGTATCAGTATTGGAGCCCGATTAATCCGGATTTGTGTCGCGTATGGCACATTGGGGGGAAGCGCTAAGATTTTTTCATATCCAAGCTCGAACTCGAGACCTCTGGTTAAGAGAGGAGCAGCTCCATCTGTTGCACTTTATTTTTCATGTTACTTTCTTCTATTGATCTTATATATTAACCTTAAAAAAAGAAAAAGTCATTTCTTCACTAGATTCTTGCCTCTTGTTGCTCTCTCATTTTCGCCTCTTGCATAATGACAGAAGTTGAATGAAATAAATTCGAAAATTGGTGACAGAGAGAGTTAACAGGAGAAAATATACATATTTGTATAACAAGATAATTCAAAATTCGAGATAATTCAAAATTCTCAATGTCAAAATAATGTTAGAACAACCCACTGGATACATGAAAATTAAACTAATTACATAAAAGGTAAAATTTATCATAATATCTAATCCTAAAGACATAAACCATGACAAAGTCTCGACATGCACAGATGATGGTGATACATGTGCTCACAAGGGAGAACCCGTACGGATACTCCTGTGACAAAGTCTTCAAGACATATACTACATCTCTCTAGACCTCCATCCTCAGGAAACGGTTCTAATTCAACTGGATACCTCTGCATTCTTATTTCTGCCGGAGCAGCTGGCATCTCCAGTCGGCAAGACAATACATACTAACAAATACAATAAATAATAGTATTAAACCGAAGATTGCAGAGTAGATGTGCCATGTCGGCTCTTTTGGCGGCACCCGACTTGCCTTAGCCCGAACTTGAGCCGTAGCTAGATATAGGAAAGCCAAAATCAAGAATACTTGTTTGTACGTCAGAGTAAGACAAAGTCATGATTTCAAGATGTACATTTCATGCACGAGAAATCGTACTCTCTAAAGACCTCCATGCGGCGCACGAGATGCACATGTAACGCACAAATGGATAGCTCATCTATATTCAATAGAGACCATACTTAGATGACTAGATGTGTGTTCGGTATGGAGGAAAACATTTTTCAATATTCTCTTGTACGGTTGGTCAAAATAAGAAAGTAACAACTTAATCTTCACACACAACAAAAAATCTCACATAATGATAGAAGTTGAATGAAATAAGTTCGAAAATTGGTGACAGAGAAAGTTAACCGGTGGAAGTATACATATTTGTATTACAATATAATTCAAAATTCTCAATGTCAAAATAATGATAGAACAACCCATTAGATATATGAAAAATAAAATAATTACATCAAAGGTAAAATGTATCCTAATATCTATCCTAAAGACTTAAACAATAATGTCTCGGCGGCAAAATGAGCATCGAGTATCACCAGTCGACATGCATCTACCGATGATGGTGGACACCACAAGAAGAGCTCGTATGGATACTCCTATGACAAAGTCTTCAAGACATATATTACATCTCTCTCAACCTCCATCGTAGCTAGATATAGGAAAGCCAAAATCAAGAATACAATAAATAATAGTATTAAACCAACGATTGCAAAGTAGATGTGCCATGTCGGCTCTTTTGGCAGCACCGTACTTGCCGTAGTCCAAACTTGAGCCGTAACTGGATATGGGTAAGCCAAAATTAAGAATGCTTATTTTACGTTAAAGTAATTACGGGATGGAAGAGTATGATTTAATTTCTGTGCATTTCATGCATGAGAAAACGACCATATTCCAATAAACATTTCATGCGAGACGGATAGAAATCGTACTCTAGAATCACACACATATTCAAATATCAAACGCTACTTCAAACACATCTTATATATATATACATATATCGCCGTAAGGCTATGCGGCGCACCGGCCCAAAACATGTAATATACAAACACACATGTGGTAGGCACACAACCCACATATATACATCTACAGCCTCTAAACAAACCAATGTAATCATATGGAGGCCCCGCCGTATTCAACACACACACATATATAGATATAGATGTAGGCTCCGGATAAAAGTGAGCACTCCAAGAAAACAGATAGTGTGTTTCAAACTATGGAGGAAAACATTTTTCAATATCAGTATGCAAAAGCGAGTAAAATACGGTAAATTGGTCAACATTTCCAAAATGCCAAATGTTTATTTTTAAGATAGAAAGCATGCAAAAACAAAATATAATCTTAACACACACAAACGTACAAAAAAATCTCACAACACATCATAAGCCATATGATAAACGGAACCGGAAGCGAGGTCTCGGGAAATGAAATAAGAATATATATATCATAAAAATTGATGTACCAACAAACCGCAGAGAAAGTCGTGAGTAACCATATGCATAAAATCATTACCATAGGTTCAAAAAGTAAGTAAAATGATCATACTTGGGATCGGGAAAATCGTTATACCAAACTCTTCCAAACGTCATCCGAAATGTACAAAGGAAGGTGATAGAACAGTGTCGACCCATTAGATATATGAAAAACATAAACGTCATAACCTTACGATATCGAGGCAATCCGAGCCCTTAGTCGAAAGTTATAGCGTTCGTAGTTTCAACATCGTTAAAATAAAACTCTTTTGAAAACCAAGTTTTTATGCAAGTTTAAAATCAATTTTTTCCAACAACATCAAAACCAATATTTTCTCACATCAACATACGAGTGCCAAAAGACAAAATAGACATCGATTATACGAATGGAATTTCGACAGGCTAGTATCATAGCCTATATTGAACTAAGACATGCCAAAAGAAAAAAAGGGTTAAGCTTTACATACCTCGCTCGCACACAACGCTAATCCAACTCAAACTTATATCTCGAACTCCCAAGATCTACATGACATTAACAAATACCAACGTCAACCATAAGACTTAAGAGCTCATTTCAAACTAACACACACTTCCTTTATAAATGGACCAACCCCGAGAATTCAACCGCCAAACTCAACAACACAACAAACCAACAATCATTCCAACAATATGATCAATTCGAAAGCATTCGAACATTAAAAATCCTTCTCCACACATTCCAACAATATTCCAATCTTACCACAACTACTACTTACAAACCAACATGTAATCAAACCAACGCACATTCAATTATCAATCCAAAACCATTCAAACAACATTCAAGAACTCTTTAAACAATACACACAATATTTCCAACAATCCAACAAACTCTCCATTCCACCCGAAATGATCGAGAACTTCAACTCTAACACATTCCTCGATTTCAAATCATGATTTACTCCAACAATCTATACTCTAACCATGCCATTTCCATAAACATAAAAATCACACTAAATACACAAAATCCTCCAAAACAACCATACACTATACCAATTTGAATCATTAAACTCTTATTTCCAACATAGAATCTACATAACAACAACAACCAAAATTCCAAGAAAACTAATTCATTTCTTGACTCATACAAAAGGCCATATTCGGCCAACACACCATACATATATACTTTATGATTTTCATTCATTTCAACACTCTACAACAACCAAACATACTACATAGAATAAGTTCATCCTTTAGCATACAAAATTGTCCATTTTCGGCCACAACAACATCACACAACTTCCATGACTTCCATCCATTTCTTCATAACAACACACAAACACACTAAATACAATTAATCCATTACTACTACTACACAACACACCACACGGCTACAACTTCATAATGCCATATCTCATGAATTTCATCCATAACAACATACAACAACACACATAAACCCTTCATAACTCATAAAACAAGATTAGAATTTACCTTTCTTCACAACTCCTTCATTTGTCCAAAGTTGGTCAAAGACGAAAACGAACAATCCAACGCTTAAAACAACAACTCCACGTTACTAAGCACCCTCAAATTAGTAGGTTTGCTTAGAAGAAATAATTTTTAGAAGGCTAGTTTTTGGTCTTGTTTTTGGAAATTCTTGGCCGAATGGGAGCTTGTTCTTGCTCTTCAATTTTCTTGATCTTTCTAGCTAATGAAGATGATGATATAATGGTCCTTAAGTCATTCCTTATTACAACTAATAGCCAACCATGTGGCCATGGCCCACTCCTAAGGTGGCCGGCCAATGGCTTCTTTTCTTTCCTCAATTTCTTTCAATTATTGGCCAACTTCCCTTAATTCCACTTTTGGTCCCGAAGTTTCTTTGATGATTCCATTCCAATAACGTCATACACACTTAGGTCTTACGACAAAATCGAAGGTCACACGTCCCGACTTCGTACCCCGGAATGGTCTTAATCCTAACTTATCATAGTTAACCCGAATCGTCCCGTCGTTCAAAATACGGGATGTAACATATACATATTTTTATAAAGAAGATTGGTCTTTGATTGTATATACATATTTTTCTAAAGAAGATTATGAACTATTTGTTGGAGTAACATATCCTACTTAAGTATTATCTTAACTGGTCTTGAGCGAATATCTTCCTCACTTGAAAAATCTATTCCTCATTGGACTAATAAACTAGCTATTACCAAATAAAACAATGTGACAGTTGGACTGTTGGAGATCGATCTTATAGCATAGGTAATAAGACCCTTAAGAAATAATTAAAATAAAAGGAAATCAGATAAATTCAACACGTATAAGGGAACATATGATCTCGTAGTTCTCGTATTTGTGTCTTAATGTCCCGGAGCCAAAATATGACCTGAAAGCAAATAAGATATTTAAATTGCGACTTACACCATTAACCATGATGAAAAGTAACTCTAGCCAGGGAGGAAGATGTTTTCCTCTCATGCACGTGCGAATAAATGTAATTAATATGTATAAATTATTATATTAATTATCTTCTCGTTTGTGTTATCCTGCACAATATTCTTACCCTTATCAATCTTCCCTTTGTATGGTATATTTTTCATATTAACACATACCCACAAGTACAATATAACAGATCTTCTATGTACATACCACAAAAATACTACACAATGCATAACGTGAGGGTATTGGTGATATATATCCATATTTATCATATGGAATGTCATGTTGATCACCATTGAACATGTACTTTTTCTTCTCGCTATATCTGCATGAATGTTTTTCTTGTCATTTTGATTAGTGACACGATGCCCCTTCAAAGATGAATTACCAATTAAAGTAGATAAAACTCCTAGCAAAAAAGACGTATGTCACGAGGTATAAAGTACAAAGCAATGAATGTGCATAAAATTAGTTAGCGAAGAATTGCAACGCTGATAATCATATAGGAAAAGTCGTGTTTGTGGACTCATTTGAGTTGTTTGTTATTCCTTTTATTAATTGGTCGCTCGGATGTTTGGTTTCAGTTACACATTCAATTTCACATGTATAACTTTGTTTTTGAGTTCTTAAGTCTCGACTTTCAAAAAAGAATTGGGTTAATAATTAATGAATTTTGTTGAATTCAAAACAAGTGACACAATTTTTAGTATTGCAGTGCTAGAATTGGAGTAACTTTAACAGTTTTAAAGTTTCTTTAAAATTGATAATTCATAAATTCATCAATTTGTAATAAAAAACAAAAAAGAAGAAAAAGTCCATCACAAAAAAATATAAAACTTTTTAACAATAAATGATGGATACTCCCAATGACGGGAAATAGAGAAATAAGAATCAAATTAAATTACACATTAACGATGCTAGTTTTATATAGGAGATTATTTCTCTTATCCTACCAAAGAATATTGAGAAAGCAAACAAAAGGTAATTCAAAATTCTCAATGTCAAAATAATGACAGAACAACCCACTAGATACATGAAAATTAAATTAATTACATAAAAGGTAAAATTTATCCTAATATCTATCCTAAAGACTTAAATCATAACGTCTTGGCGACAAAGTGGGCACTGGGTATCACCAGTCGACATGCATCTACTGATGCAATGACGGTCTGTGCTCACAAGAGAGAACCGGTACAGATACTCCTATGACAAAGTCTTTGAGACATATACTACATCTCTCTCGACCTCCATCCTCAGGAAACGGTTTTGGGTCAACTAGATGCCTCTGCATTTCTATTTCTGCATGAGCATCTGGCATCTCCGATCGGCGATACTGACTAAGACAATACATACAAACAAATACAATAAATAATAGTATTAGAGCGAAAATTGCAAAGTAGATGTGCCATGTCGGCTCTTTTGGCGGCACTCGACTTGTCGTAGCCTGAACTTGAGCCGCAGCTGGATATGGAAAACCCAAAATCAAGAATACTTCTTTGTACGTCAAAGTAAGACACTTAAATAGGGATGGAGGGAGTACGATTTAAGAATTGGCTACTGCAACGATGTGTACATTTCATAGGATGCACGTGTGGTGCACGAGATGCACGTGTGGTGCACGAGATGCACGTTAATTTTATCAAATACACTTGAGACGTCTTGTTAAGATTTGGCTTTAGGCCACTAATTTTATTGAGCCGCTACTGCTCCTGTGTCTAAAATCTATCAGCAATTATTCCAAGCTTCTCTTTTTTTTTTTTTTTCTTTTTTTCTTTTTCTTTCATCTAAGTCCAATAAGAAAAAAATTTGTATTGTCCGTCACAATTTTGCCATTTTCTTGTAATGTAATTTCACACTTTAATAATACGATGTTATTTTGCCGTAAAAACAGGTATGATTGACTTTAGCTTTCGCACAAGACGCTAAGGCTCAAGTTTGGGAGACCATAAGTTGGGCAGAGCCGAAAGTGCATAAGTTGAAAATTTATGAAAATTCTTTTACTTACATGTAGCCGTTTCTTTTACTTTATATTTATACTTTAATGAGCTCATATGTGTTTATTTTATTTTTTTACTAAAATGATTTTCAGTTAGTTCTAAAAATTATTAAACGATGTCATATAGTGTTCAAAATGAAGACGGTGTTATCAGTCAAGATCGGGTTATCGTTAAAATCTCTTGTTTGGTTAACTAAAATTAATCTTTTAACACAAAATACGTGTGAAGCAGGACGGAGTTAGGGTGTCGGCTATGATTTTGGTCGGATTCGGTAATACTTTGGTTCAAATTTTGTATTTGTCTTAAAAGTTCATTAAATATGTATAAATCATTAATTTAGAAAATAACTTAAAAATTAGGATTCAGAACTCATAAACTTCAAATTCTAGTCGCGTCTGATTTGAAGTAAATAATTTCATCAAAATGAATATATTAAACGAGTGAAATTAACGTTTTGCTTTTATATATTGAAAATATAATTATTTGAAATTTAATTATTACTAACAAAAATTATATTTCTTCAATTAAAATATCTATTTTTATATATTGAGTTTGGTCCCAGGCTTAGCACGGGTAAGCCCGGGCCTCACCGAACTAGTTTATAAAATATGAAGAAAAAGATATTATTTTGATATTCTCTTTTTCTCTTTTGTGTTGACTATTGACATACCTGAGTATGATTCTATTAAGTGTAATATTCAACAATAATTTTTTTAAAAAGTCTTTAAATAACTCTTCATTTCCAGTTCCGAACTTTTTTCTCTGCCTACTATCTATGAAAAGACAGTCTATATAATGTATCTTCAGCTCGCTCTGATTCAAATACCATTTTGTCCCACCTTACACAAACTGAATTCGTTTTGGCTAAGTTTGAGACGGCAACACTTGACAAAAGAAGGAAAGCATTTTAATTCCTTCAAAATCTATATTGAAACATGATAGAAATTCCATAGAGTGGATTGTCTTTGGCTGATCCGCTAACTTTGGTAATTGTCATTAACTACTTTATTATTTCGAATGGGATCATTCTTACATATTTATCTTGTAAAGTTGTCATTCACACCCCGTAGAGCCGATCTTTGATTGGATATCATCTTCTTCTAATGAAAATTATGAACTATTTGTTGGACTAACATATCCTAATTAACTATCATCTTACTGGTCTTGAGCGAATATCTTCCTCACTTGAAAAATCTATTCCTTATTGGACTAATAAACTAACTATTATCTCCATCTTAAAAAAAAAAAAAAAAAAACTAGCTATTACCAAATAAAACAATGTGATAGTTGGACTGTTGGAGATCGATCTTATAGCACAGGTAGTAAGGTCCTTAAGAAATAATTAAAATAAAAAGAAATCAGATAAATTCAACACCTATAAGGGAACATGTGATTTTATAGTTCTTGTGTCTTAATGTCCCCGAGCCAAAATATGACCCGAAAGCAAATAAGATATTTAAATTGCGACTTACACCATTAACCATGATGAAAAGTAACACTAACCAGGGAGGAAGATGTTTTCCTCTTCATGCACGTGCGAATAAATGTAATTAATATGTATAAATTATTCTATTAATTCTCTTCTCGTTTGTGTTATCCTGCACAATATTCTTACCCTTATCAATCTTCCCTTGTATGGTATATTTTGCATATTAACACATACCAAACAAGTACAGTATAACATATCTCCTATATACATACCACAAACAATGGCGGAGCCACATAGAGCCGAGGGTGTTCGCAAAATATTAACACATACCAAACAAGTACAGTATAACATATCTCCTATATACATACCACAAACAATGGCGGAGCCACATAGAGCCGAGGGTGTTCATCCGAACCCCCTCGGCGGAAAAAAAATAATGTTTATACAAGATTAAAATTATTTGTTATGTATGTATAGTAGATGTTGAACCCCCTTAGGCTTCTTTGTATGTTTACTTTTTTATATTTTTGAACCCCCTCGGTGGAAATCTTGGCTCCGCCACTGACCACAAATACTGTTCTTTTTTATATACAATGCATGATGTGAGGGTATTGGTCATGTATATCCATATTTATCATATGTAACGTCATGTTGATCACCATGAACATGTACTTTTTCTTCTCTATGTATGTGCATGATTTTTTTCTTGTCATTTTGATGAGTGACACGATGCCTTTTCAAAGATGAATTACCAATTAAAGTTGATAAAACTCCTAGCAAAAAAAGACGTATGTCACGAGGTAGAAAGTAGAAAGCAATAAATGTGCATAAAATTAGTTAGCGAAGAAGTTCAACGTTGATAATCATATAGGAAAAGTCGTGTTTGTGGACTCATTTGAGTTCTCTGTTATTCGTTTCATTAATTGGTCGCTCGGATTTTTTGTTTCAGTTACACACTTAATTGCACATGTATAACTTTGTTTTTGTGTTCTAGTTAAGTCTCGATTTTGAAAAATAAATTGGGTTAACAATTAATGAATTTTGTTGAATTCAAAACAAGTGACACAATTTTTAGTATTGCAGTGTTAGAATTGGAAGAACTTTACCGGATTTATAGTTTCTTAAAAATTTATAATTCATAAATTCATCAATCTCTAACAAAAAACAAAAAAGAAGAAAAAATCCATCACAAAAAATATAAAACTTTCTAACAATAAATAATGGATATTAATTACGTGAAAAATGGAAATAAGAATCAAATTACACATTAACGATGCTAGTTTTTGATATAGGAGATTATTTCTCGATGCTACCAACGAAAGTTTACCTAATTTTTTGTAAAGTCTACTGTATTCATGTTCTAGCAAAATTAAGCGATCACCAAAGTACCTCCAAAATATCACAAAAGAAAACAAAAATTGTAAATCCGAAATTCCAAGTACCTTTTCGACATTATTGTCAAAATATATTCTCCTCTTTTTTCTCTCCCCGTTCTTTTTCTTTCCTAAAGAGTAAAGACACGTTCCTTTTTCTCATCAAAGGTGCTATCGCCCGAATATTGTTCACCAGTCAAACTTGTTTCTCCCAGAAAATTAAAAAAAAAAAAAAAAAAAAATCTTTTACATATAAATGTATAAATTTCCTCTCTCTTCAATAAACGGTGAAGATTCGATCAGAGACTAACTGCAAGGTAACAACAACTATAATATCCTCATCATCAATGGCGGAGTAGTCGAACCGTTTAATCTATAATTCAAACGACATAGTTTTACCTGGATTTGATTTTCTGTCAAACTTTAGTCAGATTTAGTCCTCGAAGTTTCTCTTTTTGCATATCAGCTCACATCGAAACCCTAGGTTTGTATTCATTTCTCACTGAAATTTGTTGTTAAACTTGTTAAGATATCAGATTTAAGATCGTTTTACTTGCTAATGATCAAATTTTACCGATAGTTCAGTATTTGTAACGTTTGCTTGTTTATTGGATTCATTTATTGTTATTACTTAATCATTTCCATGATGAAATGTTACTAAATTGTTTTAATTTGATGCGATTTATTGATTTTCAGCTGCATTGGAGTTGAAGTTATTAGGATTCTACTTGTTTTATGATTGTTGATTTAGATGTTGAATTGCTGTTCTATTGTTGAATTAATTGCTTTATTAGCTGAACTAATCTTATTTTGCCTGATTTTCTAATTTTTTTCTCTTATCTAGTTTGTGTGTCAAATAATTATAAACTATAACTGAAGTTGTTTATAATGCTGAAATGTTACCAAAATATTAGATTTTGGCACGATTTATTGATTTTCAGCTGCATTGGACTTGAAGTTATTGAGATTCTACTTGTTTTGTTATTGTTGATTTTAAATGTTGACTTGCTGTTCTGTTGTTGACTTAATTACTTTATTAGCTAAACTAGTCTCGTTTTGCTTGATTCTCTAATTTTTTGTTTTCTTATCTAGTTTGTTGTGCCGACTGGTTGTAATATGGTAACTGAAGTTGTTTATGGCATGGAGTACTCTCCAAAATTATCTTGTCTCTTTGCAATTCACTAGCTTGCATATTTAGGCTTTTTCTTTCCGTTACATTTTGCTAGTTTACAAATTCTCGTGGCCAATGACACGAGTGGTTTGATAGTGTTCATTTGGGATGTATTCGGCCAAAAATGCTTGTGTCCTTACGTTGTTTTTGTCGCATATTGAAGCTCATAGGGGACACCGCCAATTGAAGAAGCAAAACGTTTCTAATAGCTTAGTGGCATTTTATAATTTCTTAGGAGGTATATATACTCGACAAAGAAGAGCTTGTTCTAATCATTTGATTTTGGATCAAAGCTTTATGATCGAGTAGTGTCGTGATTCATGGGAAGTTTCTCTTTTCTCTGGTGGAAGATGAGTATGTAATGTCCTGAAGATGAGTACGTAATGTCCTTTCTGATTAAAAAAAAAAAAATTTAGAAAGATCAAGCTGATTTTTTGATAAACATACTAGAGTGGAGACTGGAGATTTGACATGGTAGTTAAACACACTGCTTGCCCCGTGCGAGAAAAAAAAATACATTTTTGCTTTGCCTCCTCTACTTTTCCTCTGCAAATTATTTTTTATAAAATTGTTACATTATAAAAAGTAATTTTCATAGATTATTAAATAATTGACCAATCTATACATTTTATTACATTTCAAACTACTATTCCTATTAGCTTTGGCGTTTGTTTAAAAAATTGGTGAAGAGTTTCAACCAATTTTTTTTCCATTTGTTCACAAAAAAACTGTTTTTCAACAAACCCCGAAGAAACAAAAGTTTTCCTGTTTTGGAAACATTGAAAGACACTACTTCTTGAAAGTTGTTTTTTAGTTTCGGCAAAACTAAAAAACTTTACGTTTTTGTTTGAAAATCATTTTTCTCTGCAAAAAATGCAATTTTATTTCCAAAACAGCTTTTTCAGAAATTTTGAAGCAACAGCTGCCTTAGAGCCCGTTTGGATTGGCTTATAAGTTGTTTTCAGCTTTTTTGAGTGTTTGGCTGGCCAGCTTATAAGCCATTTTGTGCTTAAAATAAGCCCAAAAAAATAAGTTGGGGTAGCCCAACTTATTTTTTTTGGCTTATAAGCTGTTTTTTTTAAGCTAAGCCAAACGGGCCCTTAATATGCTACAATCCATTTAAATATAACTTATAGGGGGTTTAATGAAAATGTGACAATGAAAAATATATATTTTCACATAGGTGACCTTGTTTTTCCCTTTTCATTATGTTACCCCCAAAACATTCTCTCCATTTATCCTATTCGGGTGGAAAGACATGACTACAAGTCATCCACGAGTTAACATGTCTTCATTGGGAGTCAAAATTACTCTCCTATGGGTAAAATGAATTCAAAGTATCCATGTATATATGAGAACATGGAATACAATTAACTTTCCCATTATTCCAACTGAAGAAAAGGGAAATTGTTCTAATTCAAAGTATCCCCTCGTTTATTAAATTTCCCATTATTCCAACTGAAGAAAAGGGTAATTGTTATCCAGAAGGCTGAAAACTATGGTAATTGTTCTCCAGAAGGCCGAAAACTATAGTCAATTTAGTGGGCAGCCTGTTGGATGCTAGATTACCTACTCTCTCTCTCTCTCTCTCTCTCTCTCTCTCTCTCTCACACACACACACACACACACACACACACACACACACACACACTCACACACACTCTCACACACACACTCTCTTACACACTCTTGTGTGTCTCATCTTATTTCAGTTTTCTTGTTTCTTCCTCTCATTATCTTCTTTCATATGTCCCAGCAGATTGCTTTATCAGTTCTGGAGTGAACTGAAGTCTCAGCTTCTAGTGGCAGATTGCATCAAGTCTTCGATTATTTTGGTACTCACCGATCGTGTTCCTGGATTGTATTCAGGTTGAATATAAGATTATCTCCGTGAGCAGTCTCACGGGATATATTGGCCAAGTTCGTCTGGCTTATTTTCACCTACATTTTCAAGCGTTGGCAGCAATATTGTGTTTGAAGGCGACCAAGGCAAGTCATTGTGATCAAGGTTGTTGGGGTATAAAACTTGTCAATCTGAGAGATAAGAGTCGAGGAATTGGATGTGCATTTAAGGAATCTATTCCTGTTGAAGTTATTGGTAGGGAAGTTCATCTCATGAGGTAGCTGGAGGTATAAAATATCTTGTGGATCACAAGCAAAATGCTATATAATTGGAAGAAGCCTCACATTCTTTTCTCTACAGTGGTTGATGGTTTTTATGTTGCAATATAACTAGCAAAGATGGAACAGCTATCAGAGAAAAAGTTCCCTGTCAATGCAAAAGATTATAAATTATATGAGGAAGTTGGAGACGGCGTCAGTGCAACTGTGTATCGGGCTCTGTGCATTCCTCTTAATGAGGTTGTTGCAATCAAGGTTCTAGATTTGGAAAAGTGCAACAATGACCTGGTAAGTCTGCTATCTATATATGTCATTTAGAGATATACTAGATGGAAATGCCCTGGTGTTAAATTTGCTCAGAAGTCAGAATGCTGGTGTTGCGATTTCCTTTTTAATTTAGATATGTTCTTGTTACGTGGTTACCTTTTCTAAAGTATCTTTTTTCCTTGAAAAGGAATTGGCAATACTGTATGAAGGTTGCATGACTATACTTATTTGATCCATCTACATAAGGAAGCTATGTCTACTATAGATATAGACATGTACTAGTCTATACTATTAATAAAGCCCCAACTCCTTTGAGTAAATATCTTGCTCCTCCCTATCTTGGACATTCATTAATGTTTTAAGCGCAAAATATTCCCAGGTTTATATTACTAGTTGTAATGAAGATAGGACTGCATTAGTGTGTTACTACACTCTACTATCTGCTTTTAAGCCGTCATCTCTGATAGTTCTTTCATACATCTTTCTTAGATTAATCCATCTTTTATTAAATAATTAATCCAAATTAAATATAAAAACTAAAGTTCTGACTAGCATTCACTTGTGCAGAATGTACCACATGTCCAGTAATTATTTTGGTAGAATGTGCCACAATTATTAATATCGATAGTCCCTTCTACGGGAACTTTTTTAAGGAGCATTCTTGGGCCTAAATGTATGCCTCGTTTTAGTTGCTGAAACTTCCAGAATATTTTTGTGATTTGAATAGGATGGAATCCGGAGAGAGGTGCAGACCATGATCTTGATTGATCATCCAAATGTATTGCGTGCACACTGCTCATTCACTGCAGGTCACAGCCTTTGGGTTGTCATGCCATTCATGGCTGGAGGATCTTGCCTTCATATCATGAAATCTTCTTATCCTGATGGTTTTGAAGAGCCTGTAATTGCTACATTATTGCGCGAGGTCCTCAAAGCCCTTGTATATCTTCATTATCATGGACACATCCATAGAGATGTAAAGGTATCACTGTGTTATCTTGTTTAGTGGAATAACAGTTTAAGCATTCTTTTCTCCGTGTCAATAACATTTTCTTTCTTCATTGTTAACCAAATTGGCAAAGTTATTTTCACGTGGGAATAGTTTTTAGCTAATCTCATATGAGCTACTCTCATTTTCCTGACTCCAGTGTAGGTACTTAAGCCAGTTTTCAGCTTTGACTTATTATTTTAGTATTTCTCTGCAGGCTGGGAACATTTTGATTGATTCAAATGGTGCTATTAAATTGGCAGATTTTGGAGTTGCTGCTTGCATGTTTGATACTGGTGATAGGCAGCGTTCAAGAAATACTTTTGTTGGAACTCCATGCTGGTAAGTTCTGTAGGCTGCGGTGAGGTGTAATTTTTATTTGTTAATGTCATCATTATAGGGACCGACTCTTTTACTTGTAATTGCAATCCTTTTTTTCTTTTGAATCTTAATTAGGATGGCTCCCGAAGTGATGCAGCAACTGCACGGATATGATTTTAAGTAAGTATCTTATCTGCATATCGGTTCTGTTGTTGGTTCTAGGTCACCTCCCATACCTTCTAATAATTGCTTCAAATTAACAGAGCTGATATATGGTCGTTTGGAATAACAGCCCTTGAGCTTGCTCATGGTCACGCCCCATTCTCCAAGTACCCACCCATGAAGGTTGATGGATGTTCTTTGCTATACAAAACAGTCTAGGAAGTGGTTCCAAGTTTTATGTAAATTCATTCTTTTGTGATCCTTTGTTTCTCCTGGTAATTCAGGTTCTGCTGATGACCCTACAGAATGCACCTCCAGGCCTGGACTATGAACGGGACAAGAGATTCTCTAAGGTTTGTTTGTTTGACAAGCTTTTCATTCATTTGAAGTTTGGTTCTGAGGTTTTTGGTGCTTGTGCAGTCTTTTAAGGAAATGGTTGCTGCTTGCTTGGTAAAAGATCCAAAGAAGCGTCCGTCTTCTGAAAAGCTTTTGAAGCACCCTTTCTTTAAACAAGCACGAGGAAATGATTATTTGGCACGTACGATCCTTGATGGCCTCCCACCTCTAGGTGATCGTTTTAGGATGCTTAAGGTCTTGTAACCATCTTATACTGTGCATTTCTGGCTGATGGCATTTCCGAATTATACGGAAATCATATGTGATTCTGATTTTTGCAATTTGAACTGGTCTATCAGGCTAAAGAAGCAGATTATCTTTTACAGAACAAGGCAATGTATGAGGACAAGGACCATTTATCACAGGTGAAAACTGATGTGCCTAAACTGCAGATCTATGTGCTAGGAGAAATCTCATGGTTCACAAAAGTATCCGCAGCATCTTTTTGTGTTTCATTGCAGGAATTAAAGCATTTTGCCGCTTTGGTTTTTTGTCCATTGGTTGCGAGTCTATTTTTATTGTACTCATGAAGCTTCAATACTCTAAAGTCGCTAACTTCGCATATCAAATGAAAATGAGAAATGCTCCCTCCCCTCTTCTCCCAATATTTTTTTTTTTTTGTATCAGCAAGCAAAAAGATGCCCCCTTTATTCTCATTAGTAATAACTTCAGAAATCATAAGAGTTAGGTCTCTAAACAACACTTCATTTTTGTACGTGTTATCCCATTGATCTGATTTTTACCTCGCTCTTAATTTTTTTTGAAGAACTTGCATAAACATGTTTTAACCTAGCACTTCTGACTACAACATAAGTTATCATCATCATCATTGTGGTTGGTAATTAAAATTACTACCTCTATTATTGTTATTGTTATTATTATTATACACATGCATCGAGTTTGTCAGAGTATCTACTATTATTCGAGCATACGACAAATCTGGATAATAAGCAAGATGAGGGGCTGTATTCTTTCCTCTCTTTTCTCAAACATTCACCAAGATTTTGGATAACCATAGTTAGCAGTGGTGTGCAGTTGTATTTGAAAGCTCACTCAGAGTTGTAACCTTGTTAACGATTATATAGTTGAGAGACATGCTAGAATGTGTATAAAGATTTGAGAAGACTTCAATGAGTTTGGGGAACTGAGCTTGTTGTTGCTATCGGATATAATTCCATCACAAACTATATCACATTATATAGCTGTTTCTGTTTTAGTTTTGGAGGTCAAAGTATACAAATGACTGTTTTGTGTTTTGTTGTAAATATACTTCTAACGCTTTCAATTTAGAGAAGAATTATTATTAGAGCGAATTTGGCTCAAATAGAGCGAAACGGAAATAGACGATTCTTAAAAATGACATTAACTATGTTACAGATTGAGGTGTTGCTGAGTGATTCTACTTAAAAGAGAGCCTTGATGTGTTTTGTTTCCATCATATTTGAGAAATCAAATTTGGCGTCAGATGTTTGTGTTGCTTATGCAAATTAACCACATTTAAATTTTTATAGCTTGGTTTGTAGTTATATCCCGGCTGATGCTAGACAGTGGCCTTAATTAATATGTATACGCATACATATATTTACCAATCTGATCAATTTCTTAATGTAATTCTGAACATTCACCGATGCAGCAAGAGTACATTCGTGGTATCAGTGCTTGGAATTTCAACCTCGAGGATCTGAAGAACCAAGCTGCCCTTGTATGTACTTATTGTCCATTCACTTAAAATAATTAATCTTAGGTAAAACTGTCTAGTGTCTATTAAATTAATTTATCCTTTCGTTATGGTATCTGTAGCTTCCGGATTATGACGACATTCCAGATGCTGAAGATTCAAGTACTAGGGGGAAGCTGCGGGAGGGGAATGGTGATGTTGGTTCTGTAGCAGAAAGGCCTAATCAGTCGAGTGTTATAACTCATGAGGTATTCATATTAACCATGTTGAAGTACTCGTTACTTCTCTTTATTTACTATTCCTTCTCGATGGATTTATGCTGAAATAAGCGTTCCCAAACCCTTATCATAGACTCAATTGCCTCCAGTTTGCAATCTCTTCAGACTGGATATTTTTACAAGTTCTTCAAATGTGTCCTCCATTATCAGATTTATGATTGTCGTCGTCTCCATTCAGGATGAGCTAAATGAAGATCATGATTTGGACGGTTCACTTGCTGCATTTCCTATTAAGCCTCTTCAAGCACTCAAGTAAGAATTTTGTCTTCTTCGTGGTTCTGCTTCTTTGTTGGCATTTGAAAGTAAATCCATCAGCACCAACCCAGTTATAGCAAGTTGGTTTTATAATCCAAATGTGTGTGTTTATATAGTTATAGTTAATTCTTTCCATTTGGAATGTGGTATTCTTTGGAAGAACAACCCTGTTTATGCTTTATAGGTTTGTCTTGGTGAGTCTGGAACATTAAGGAGAGTGACGTCGAAATATGAAAATCCGGCTTGATGCTTAAGTGCTGTGTGTATAATCACCCAAGGTATAAATTAGCATAACGGTCATGCTAGTAATGTGAATTCTAATGCACATGTCGCCTGCTGATATGGAGCTCATGACAGCCATGCATGCCTCCATATTCACATAAGGTCTATGACTGGTTTTCTTATGTGAAAGATTTAGAAGTTTTGGTTCTCATTGAGTTAAATAATGTTGTCCAACCTTTATTTTGTCTGGAATCTCTTTCAACTACCTCCTCCTGTGATTGGACTTGAAAGCATACTTGCGCCAGATTAACAGATGAATGAAGTAACCTGCTCACAGAGTAGAAAGTGAGGACAAGTTTGTTAAAGGACACGTCAAAAAAAAGGAAAAGCCGGTTAAGCCTAAAAGTTCCAGAAAGAGTGTTATTCTTATTATTATTTTTTAGGAAAGAGTGGAATTATTATATTTTTGACTTATTAGATGGGGGTAAGGTCTGCGTACATCGTACCCTCCCCAGACCCCACTTGTGGGAATGCACTGGGCATGTTGTCGTCGTTGTGAAATTTATGTGTATATGAAATGTTGTACCACAATGCAGGGGATGTTTTGATATGTGTGAAGATGACATAACTGCTAGTAGTCCTAGTTGGGAAGATGCTATGCGATCAGAGTCTAATCAGCAGAATCATATGGTGTCACTAACAAAAGTTGAGGACCAAGACAGTGGAAAAGATGATGGTGAGAATCTGCGACAGAGTAGCTCCTTGCCGCGTTCTGTTATTCCAGAGAATAAAAAGTTTTTTAGTGGTTCACTGCTCCAAGATAACGCTCTTTCACCCAAAAAAGTTGTTACTAATGGCGAGAGGTATATTTATTTGTTGTGTTCACAATTGAACTGCTAGAGTTGGTCAATGTATTCTGAAAAATGCTGTTGCAATATTGATGAAGATAGCTATAATAGGATGGTCATACTACGTATGTGCTAGTAGATCATGGTATTCTCTCATAAAGGAAGGAAGAGTAGTTAAAATTTGTAATCCTAAGTTAATCGATTCTTGTTCCTGAAGTAGATATAATTCAATTGAAAATAACACCAATCTGCAAAGATTATCGAACTAGGAAGTAGTGGGATTCTTGTGCTTTGAGGGTTCTGAATATCTTGAGTGCTCTAATTGTGTGGTGTTGACTGAATTGTTAAGAGTACTGAGGTGCTTCAAGTTCCAGCCATTTTTTACTTAGATTTTGACCTCTGTGATGATAGTTTCTCTAGAATGCACCACCTAAGACCTACATGATTCGAGTTTTGATGTTAGCTGCATGTATAAACCTTTTGTTGGGTCTGTGTCATCTTCAAATCACATGGAAACCCTTGCCTAGTAAAATATGAGATGCATAGGTGGCTCGTAATGTGCAATGATTACATTTTCCATATTTCGAGCAGTAAATTGTTGTTTCAAGCTGTGTTACGTTGTTTCATTCTATATGCAGGGAATATCAACATCCAAAGTACCAGTCTGAACGAAACTATAGCGGTCCATTGCAGTATCGACATAAAAAAGATTTAGGTAATCCTGTTCTGAAAATGTATTTAGACTTGGTGATGTTAAAACACAAGTTCATCCTGATTTTATAAATGACTCTGTTTTGATACCTTTCTTCTGAATCTCTGGATATGCTTTTCACAGGAGAAGATTCATCAGAAGGAGCTGTTGTCCAACGCAAGGGACGTTTTCAAGTCACATCAGCAGATCTGAGTCCCAAGGTATACATCTTGTCGGGCCTTTCTTGCATTCATTGTCAGTCCAGCTATAATAATGCATTATGAACCCGCAAGGGTGGCTCAGTTGGTTGAGCATGGGGCTTTCATAATGGAGGTCTCAGGTTCGAAACCCCCTGCCTACGACAGCAGGGGATTTGCCTTCTGGGTCGAGCTCGTCGCACGGGGCTTGCCTAGTGCGGGTTACCTCTCCTGTGTGGTTTGCGAGCTATTGCACAGGAGCTGGGTTTACCCTATGCGCACCCAAAAGGGTAGCGGCTGCGGGTTCCATGTCATCAAAAACATAATGCATTATGAAGGGGATTTTTCTGCATTTATATGGAAATAATTGTTCATGGTTTATCCATTAAAATGATTGGGTGCCATCCAGTTTCACCATAGTCTCTGTTGCCCATTTCTAAAAATGAAAAAACCTTCCAGGTTGGTTTGGGGGAAATTTGTTCTTTGGTTTTTGTTGGATTCTGAGTTTTTATTAAAGATCTCTTAATTAAGAGGGGTCAAGTATTTGTATGTTTAATAGTTAAGACCGTTCTTTGCTTCTTGCTACACAAGCATAAAATGATTTCTCAGGGAATTTTCATTTTTAGTACTTTCAGCTGCTGTCTCCTTTCTATTTGCTAAGTGAGTTGCTTTGTGCATGGGTTTCTTTAATTTCACTTTCAGCCTAGGCTTCCCTATTTGGTGTTCTAATGGTTAGTGTCGAACTTAACAATCTGTCTTTTGCCGATGACTTCGTAACCATTCCCTTCTTTCATTCGTTCAGGAACCTACAAGCTCTTTCTTTAACCCAGTCCATGGAGGTTCTACTAGTCCAAGCAATCTAAGCCTAACAACTGCTTCACTACTTCCATCATTGCAATGTATTCTACAGCAGAATACTTTGCAAAGGGTAATTTCTACTACATCAAAATTTTGTGCATCTCTGTTATCCGGTGCTAATCCGTTCTGCATCTTGTTATAGGAGGAAATACTGAAACTGATCAAGTTTGCGGAGCGAGGATCTGGTACTTTTTCTATTTACATTTCGTCATCACATTTGACCACCACTACTGAATGTGCACAACTTTGTTGCATGTGGATTGTAGCTACTTCTCCTTTCGATGTTGAATGTTAACTGCATTATGTGTTGCCCCTGACTGGCTTGTTATTTACATCTGTTTCAGTCAACCCTACAGACATGGCTGAAGCTGGGACTAGTGATCTTCCGCAGGTAATTGGTTGTAAATGGTGCCACATCGTTTTGACAACAACTAATTTTAGTTATTAAAAGAGATAAGACCAAGAATTAGGAAATAAGAGTGTTGGAGAGATACCAGTTATCCCTGTGACCATTAATATGTTATGAGTGGGGTATATGTGCCCTATCCCATGCATGAGTGTGTAAAAGTAATGTCTGGTGCATGGCATGCCCCTGCATCCTCCTAACATCAACACTGCCATTCTGCAGACTCCTGCTGCTTCTGCTAGGGAGAAAGAACTGCAATCAGTGGTCATTCAATTGCAACAAAGGTGTGATATTCTTACACAAATTTGAACTTGGTTCCTTGTAGTTTTCAACTAAACTCTTTATCAATTTTCAGCATTGGAAGTCTTGTGGAGGAGTTGCAGAGACAAAAGATGAAAAATGTTCAGGTTTGTGTCGCACAATTGTCGGGAAAGGCTTTCCTTTATTTTCTTCCAAAGTTCTGAATTCTTTTTAAAACAAAGTTGAAAAATTGAAAATGAAAATCTGGTGCTTCTTTTTGCTTGCACGTGATATTAAACCTTCCAAGTAACCATTGATGAATGATTTTCTCAAGTTGTCATTTCTGGCTTTGCAGTTGGAAAAGAAATTGAATCGCTGATAAAGAAAAGACTTAAGAGGATATGAAGGTTGCACCACATTGTTGGTGAAGTAGCTCCACATGCTTGTCCCAGGGCACATTGTTAAGTTACTTGGCGAGTGGATTGTTGTATTTTTTGTGTACCATATGTGTGAATGTAAAGTAGGCACCCAAATTTTGAGATGCTATTCATTGTCAGAATATCGATTATCTATTGTAATATACCAATTCGGTAATGTATTTAAGTTCTTCAATATTTAGTTTTTGTGCGGTTTGCCCTTCAAAGGCACTGGTCTTTAATTTTTTCCCCTCAAATTGGTCGTCTTTAATTTTTTTTCCTTTGCCTATTCCCCGAGGGTCTGGGTTCAAACCCCAGCTCAGTAAAAAAAAAATTTTAAAAAAAAAAAAGAATTTTGCAAGGCAGAGGTTTGGATTCGTAAGGCAGAGTTTTGCATCCAAAACTCTTCCTGAGGTCTAACTTTGGCCCGAGTAGGCCTAATTTTGCTACGAAATTCTGTCTTGCCATTTTTTTTTTTTTTTTTTGAGTCGGGGTTCGGCGAAGGGCGAAAACTAAAGACCAGTGCCTTTGAAGTTAATCGTGCAATTGACCCATTGAAATTCAAGGAGCAGAGAAAGCAGCTTGCGTAAATCAAACCTGCAAAACCTAGTTCCTTGTTTCGAAGCAAGTCAAATAAACTCCTTTTGAAATTCAAGGAGCAGAAAAAGCACCTTGTGCAATTGAAGAGTCTGCTCCATTTGAAACTCCTTGTGTTGATGTTTTGAGTTGTTGGTTATGTTAACGTATGTGTCATAATTTTATCTTAAAGAGAGTTCTTTTTTAGAAAGGTCAAATAACTCCCACAAATCCATCAAAGAGTAGCACCCTTGTGTCATAAAAAGTACCTATAATGACACGAAGAAATGCTTTTCTTTTTCCAGCTAAATTGAAGAAGAACAAGTAGAAAATTATACGATTAAAGTTGCACTGTACAACTAAGTACTTTTATAGCAAAGGTAAAAGAAACCAATCGTGTTTTAAACGTTTTAAGTAAAGGAAACTCTTATCTATGTGTCTGTGCGATGATGAAAATACCATAAAGATGTTCTCTGATGGAATTGTAACCAAATCATTATGAATAGCACAAGTTTGACAGTAGTGTCTTCAGTTCATAAGAAAAACAAGAACTAAATTGATGTTCTGAGTTCCATACGATAGGATCAAAGCAAAAAATTTAAAGACAGTTACAGACTCCGAATTCTGAAAAGTTTAGGCAGTAATAAAAAAAAAAGCCAGCGCCGTTGCCGGGGATCGAACCCGGGTCACCCGCGTGACAGGCGGGAATACTTACCACTATACTACAACGACGTTGTTGGTTTACCTTCTATTGTTACACCTATTTAACCTAATTTTGGTTGAAATTTCAAAAGTAAGTCATTACAGAAGCTAAAGGTTATTTGGAAGTTAAAATGTGGTTGGACAAAAACATAGGGAAGTTTTTGTAAGTGAAAGCTTGAAAATTTCCTAAAGCATGTTTTTTAAAATTCAAATCTATATTTCACGCTTGAAGTTGAAATAACGAATCACTTTATTATACACTTATTTAAATCATGGCCAAACAGCTCCTCGGTTTCTATTTGTAAGTTTACTCGCGGAATTGGATTTCTGACCAAACCAGCAATATGACTCGTATTATACAAGTGATTGGGAAAAGTTACGACGCAAATGCTGTCAGCCAACCATTTTTTGTAAGCTCAAATGCCATATCTTGTAATTCTTGCCTCTTCTTGATGCCTTTATTGAAATTACTTACTTTATCAGGGAAAAAAAGAAAAAATTAAGACGCAAATGGACTGACAACTTCCATCTTTTCTTTGACATGTATGTAATTGTAAGGAGTTCAATGTGCACCATAAAAAGATAATCCTTGTTAGAATTGTTTTAAAGGAAAAGAGAGAGAGAGGTTAGACCACGATCTCCTTGTGCGCCAAAACAATGCAATGATTACACGGTTCTCAGGTGCACAAGAAATGCTTTTCTAATAATAGAACGTTAATACATCAATGTGGAATAAGCATAAGCACAAGCTCTTACACAGCCTGAGATAATCGTTAACGTTCTCTATTGTGGCTATAACAAATATGAGGAATCCAAAATTGACTCAGTCCAGGTCACCAAAGGCAGTTCTCAGTGACAGCCGAAACAATGCCCTTCAAAGTAGGCTGCATATGAAAAGAAGGCCATAAATCAAAGGGAAGAAACGCTTTTATGTGCGAAAGAGAGTAAAATATCATTCATGTTACTAACCAGAGAGTGGTCGCGTAGACCTAGAGATAAAACCAAAGACCTAGAAGACCCTGCGTTACTGCAAATAAGCAAGGTTTGGATCAGTTACTGATTCAGGCATCACCCCTCGCAGAGAGTCGAAATCATTATAAACTTCGGTTCCGACAAGTACCTTATGTGTTCAATAATCTGCCTAGCACATGCAACTAGCATGGGCTGCAGAGCAAAATGCGGTCTATCAAATTTATAATTATACACAAAATGAAATGAATTTATTGTAATACATTTTAAATTACCTCATCGCGTTTACCCAGTAATACAGAAACACTAAAGGTTGGATGGATCGAAACCCCTTCCTCCTTCCTGCACAGCAAAACTACATTCCTTACATGTGTTATATAGAAAAACTCTTTTCAACCGAATGAGAAGAGATCATTACGAGAACAACTTGAATATGCAGCTATAACTTATAAGATCTCCAGAGTCATGCTCAGCACAGTAATAGGCAGAACAAGCAAAATTCCAAAGCAAATATGACCTAATAGGAACTAAAGGATGGATTTCATGTAGCATAGATCACATAAATATCATCCTACAGCTTCAATTGAAAAGTTCATTTTCTGCCCAAAGCAAATGCATGCTCATCAAAAGAAATCTGAAAACGGCAGTATATAAGCAAGAACAGCTCTCAAAAAAGATTCGGACCTGGCATGTAATATTGTACCCATGCTTCCTATTTGAGTAGCTATAACCTGAAAAGAACAATAAAAGTTTGGAAATGCTCACATGGGGCTATATTTTGGAAACTAAATCAGGTGTTACTGACTCACCAGAAAATGGTCATCATAGGCACATATGACTATATCTGTTTTATTTCCCTGCATAAATGAAATGTTTGCAAGATAATTTAGCTCAAAAGAGAGTAGAAAAATGAGAAACATTTTCACATTGCAGTTGCAGAAACATGAACTCATTTTTTTTTTCTCCACCAATAGCAAACTTTATTGACGTTTTGTTGTCTCCCTAAACCTAACGTCCATATTAGAGTTAATCCTGATGCTCAGTCAAATTCACATTCACATCTTGAAGTTTCTGACGGAATGAACTCATCTCTGTAATTTTCCAGTCTATTGCCCTCTTCTAAAACGAAAGTCTTATCCATAGTTAAAGAGGCACTCCGCCAGAAAACAATCTTTGAGCAGCACCAGATTAAAAATAACAGAAAGTCGCTCTTGAAGAAGCCCATCATTTTTTTTCTCAAGATTTTTGGAAAATGGATAATGGGCCCGCCCCTCTACCCTCTCCATTTAAACACCAGACTTTTGGCTAGAGTAGGGTTCGAACTCGTGACGTGCGCCTAACCGGCACATCACGCGCTACGCTTTACCACTACACCAAAGCCCTGGAGGCAAGAAGCCCATCATTAGACAAACAATCTGTTCAGTCTTATTTTTTTACCATCATTTTTAATCTGATATTTCTCTTAAACACTGCGCAAAGACTAGCAAATATACCTCTATAGCGCAACTCCAGAAGCTCAGCTTACAAATTTATAGCCTGTTTGGCTAAGCTTCAGAAAAGCCAAAAGTGCTTATTTTAGAAAGTTGAGGTGTTTAGCTGAACTTCTCGGAGAAAAATAAGTGCTTTTGAGTAGTAGCGAAAGTTGTTTTTCAAAAGCTAAAAGAAGTAGTTTTCCCCTGTAAGCACTTTTGGAACATTGGTCAACCATAAAGTACTTCTCTAATATTAACAAAAGTACTTTTTAAATTGATTAGTCAAACACAAACTGCTACTAGCTAAAAGTACTTTTTCGAAAAGCACTTCCTAAAATAAGCAGACTTTGGAAGTTTGGACAAACAGGCTATTAGGCTCAAACCCGTCTTTACCATGTTTATTAACAATAACATTCTTCCACAAAGTCTCTTTCCCATCATTCATTCTCGATAGCCATTTGCAAAGAAGAATTCACTGTGAAATCTAAGGTTTCTTACTCCAAGTCTGCAATCTTTCTTACTTCGCATCACAAGCTCCCATTTCTTCAAGTGACGTCCCCCCCCCCCCCCCCGCCCCCCCCCCCTCCTCCCTTTTTCCTCTTAATTTAATCATGGTTGTCCTTTACCATTTCTATCAAATGTTTACAAATACACTCCTTCCGTCCCAGTTTATGTGGCACTTTGCGCTTCTTGAGTGTCAATTTAACTAATCTTTGAAGCTAACTTGGATTAGATCAATGCAGCATTTTAAAATTAAAATTCAGCTATTAAAACTATACAAAAAGTACTATAAGTTGCCATTCTTTTCATGGCAATATGATCAAAAAATATATATATATTAGCTAAAGTTCATATAGTTTAAATCTCGAAAAGCAAAAAGTGCCACATCAATTTCGAACTAGTTAAGATCGTCCATAATATCATCCCCTTCTTAAAAATTTTAACTTGATCACGCGAAAAAAAAAATTCAAACAATCGTGTACTCCAACAGAGCTAATTACAAAAATAATGGGGGAAAATACAAATATTGAGACATGCCTTAATATCAAGTGAAAGCTTCTTCTGCTGGACTGGGATATCCATAACTTCTTCTCCTTTTCCCCTTTACAAAATAAAAAACAATTCACATTAATTAAAAAAATTCCTAAAAGCAGAAGAAAAAAAAACGAAAAGAACTTTTACTTTTTCCTACTAGGATTTATGTAAATACCTGGAGGAACTAAGGTTTAAGCAAAAATGGAGGGTTGTAAACTCGAAACGCTCTTAGCTTGGCGTGTTACTGAAGACTAGTGTATACTGTATAGACTTCGTGTTTGATCTGTGTGAAAATGGTGATATGGAAGGGAAAGGTACTGTGTCCAATTGATGGGCCGGGTACAGAAGTCGGGCAATTCTTCTTTTGGGCGGTCTTTAAATTTTGCCCTCATATTTGAAATCTTTAAATTTTATCTTTAAAATTTAAAATTCATGGGTTTTGAGTTTGAATCCTCACTCGATCAAAAATTAAAAAAAAAAAATTCAAGGCGTTTAAAAGCTATGAGTTTAAATTTATTTATGTCCCATCTTATAAACGCAGAACTTGGCATACACTTATTAAGGAATTACCAAAGTTATGTCGGGACCGGCATCTTATGCGCCTTAAGGCGGACTTGGCATAAGTATGCCGGAAAAGTTCGGATAACTTAGTAATTGCCCTTCACAAGTTTATGTCGGTTCAAGATTATCTTGATGGGCAAACTTTTAGTTAGTACGACATACACGTGACACAAACCTTGCCTTAAAAGTTTTTCGCGTGAACGCTTATGCAACGCGAAGGAAAAAAATTAAAGACCGGCAATATGAGCTTTTAGTTAAGGGGATTTAAAAGACCTTAAAGTATGCTTGTAAATGTAGTTAGACTTTGTTTTCCTTAAGATATAGACTTTGCCTTATAAGGCAAATTTTGAATTATGCCTTGAGGAAAAGTTCCGCCTTATGGGACTTTGTCATACAAGGCAAACTTTTAGTTATGCCTTATGGACGTATTTTAGTTGTGCCTAAACTAATTTTTTTTTTTTTTTTTACGCACGTAAGGCATAACTTTTTAGAGAAAGACTTTTAGTTAAGGCTTAACTAAAAGTTTGCCTAAGTATGTCGGACCGGCATAAACTTGTTAAGTAATTACCAAAGTTATGCGGATCCATACTTATCTTTGAAATACACGGTCCGCTAAGGCTTGAGTATGCGGGGTATATATATACGACATACGCGTGGACCACAAGCCTTGTCTTGCAATTTTTTTTTAATTTACGCTTGGCGGGGTTTCGAACTCGAGAAAATATATACCTCATGATTTCTGCGTGAACGCTCGGGGTTGCGACGCGAAGGGAAAAAAATTAAAGACCAGCAATATGAGGGGCATAATTTAAAAAATACAAATATGAGGGGCAAAATTTAAAGACCACCCCAAAAGAAGGGCAATCCGCGCAAAAAAATGTAGTTAGACTTTGTTTAATGCGCAATTGGAGGTGATTGGTAGGGCAATTTGCACGGTTGTCTTTCTTTGGAGGTGGTATTTAATTTTCGTCCTTCGACTAAAATATTCTGAGGTTCTAGGTTTGAATCTGGCTTAGTCATAAAAATAAAAATAAAATTCGCGAGGCAAGGCTTAGCGAAAAGCCTGCCTTATGCGGCAGACTTTGCGTTAAGGCATCACTAAAATTCTGTCATATCCGGCAGACTTTGTCATACAAGGCAAACTTTTAGTTATGCTTTAAGGCAGCATCTACCGCATAAGACAAACTTTAGTTATGCCTTAAGACAAACCCTGTCGCATAAGGCAGACTTTCTGCAAAGTCTTCTCTTGGGATTTTTTTTTTTTTTTTTACAGCGGAGGTTTGAACCCGAAACTCTGAATATTTTTGGCCACTTTTTTAGACGAAAGACAAAAATTAAAGACTAGCAATTTGAGAGTCAAAAATTAAAGACTCGTGCCTTTGAAGGACAATCCGCGCAAAAGAGATTGGTGGAAGCCCAAAGCAGTGACCAGCGACCCATTTGGGATGCTTAGAGGAGAGGCCCAAGTTAGGTGGGAGACGGAGGATCAAATGCAAAGCTAATTTACACAAATGTATCTTTTTTTAGGTTACCATTTAAATTTTGTCCCTTTTTTAAAAATAATTGTGCAAATATAGCCCTTGAAAAATTATCATTCTGCATATTAGACTCAGGTCTAATGTTTGCTTATATAATATTCAACTTTACAAATGAACATTAGATTGTCGTCTAATGTTTGCAATAATTTAAAAGAAAAAATATTAATATCGTTTTCTAACATTTATGAAACATTCTCGGTTTTCGCAACAGGAATCTTCTAGATTGTGGGCTAAAAGATTCTTAAGCTATAAAAGAAGCAAAAAGGCGGTCATTTATTAAATAGTTATCCCAAAAAGGGACAACCAACAAAAAAAGGAGACAACAATCTAATATTTGTCGGTCCAAAAAGTTTATATTTGCATGGGCAATTCGCAGAAATGCCCATCTTTTGGGGTGGTCTTTAAATTTTCTTTCCTCATATTTGTAATCTTTAAATTTCCTTCGGCTAAAATCCATGGGTTCCAGGTTCGAACCCTTTCTCAATTAAAATTTAAAAAAAATTCGCAAGACAGAGTTTAAATTTCGCTATGCCCCCACCGGCAGAATTTTAGTTATGTTTAACCAAAAGTACGGATAGAGGGCAGATTTTATATATATATATATATATATATTTACTTTTCAAGGTAAACTTTTAGTTATCTGCTAACAAAAGTGTGCATGCTAAGACATAACTAAAAGTATGCCCCGTAAAGGCGAACTTTTCCTTAAGGAATAACTAAAGTTATCTGGGACCAAGATAAGTTCCTATTTGGACCGCTAAGATAACTATAAGTTACGTCTTATAAGGTAAAGTTTATGCCTTAAGGAAGAGTTAAAGCGCAGGGCATACTTTTACTTATGCCTTAACTAAAAAATCTGTAAGGCATAACTAAGTATCAATGAACGGATAACTTTTCCTTAAGGCATAACTAAAAGTTTGCCTTATAAGGCAAAGTCTATGTCTTAAGGAAAAGTTATGCCTTATGGGGCATACTTTTAGTTATGTCTTAACTAAGTACTTATAAGTCATAACTAGGAAAAGACTTTTAGTTAAGGCTTAACTAAAGGTACTTATAAGTATACGGACCGATACAACATTGAGATTAACCAAAAGTTATGCGGACCGGCATACTTATGTCAATCGCCCATAAGGCATGAGTATCGGGTCCCCGCATAACTTTGATTATTCCTTAACAAGTGTATCCGGGTCCGGCATACACGCGATCCAAACCTTGCCTTGCGATTTTTTTTTAAATTTATGCTTGAGCGGGGGTTCGAACCCTGAACCTCATGATTTCTGCCCGAAGCTTAGGGTTGCAACGCGAATGGCAAAAATTAAAGACCAACAATATGGGGGGCAAAATTTAAAGACCACAAATATGAGGGGTAAAATTTAAAGACCACCCCAAAAGAAGGGCAATCCGTGCAAAAAAATGTATTTGCATAATTATTAAAAATAGTAATAAATCCAATAATAGTCTTAAGAATATTTGCGTAAATCAAAATGGTTCTTCTCTCTGTTTTCCTTTAAACTATGACATAATTTTTTTGGTAGATAATGAATACAATTCTTTTAAAAGGAAAAAAAATGGATTAAAGAAAGACAAAGGAAGTCCAAAGCTCAGCTCACCTTGTTTTATGTTTCTTTTCTTAAATTGTTAAAAATTATATAATGAAGTTGTATTTGGTCAAAAGACTTATTTGTTAATAACAAGAACTAAGCTCTTGTACACATTTTGCATAAAGGCGGATCAAGAATTTGAAATTTATGAATTCTAAATTTTAGGATTGTAATATTAGGAGATAGTAATCGAGTTCTGAATTTAATTTTTATACATATTTAATGATTTTGTTAATCTATATAAAATTTGAAGTAAAGCTATTAAGTTCGATCGAAACCGCATGTTATTGCAGTAAATCAGAAGCATTAGATACCACGTTACCATTAACCGCTAGGAAAAATAAAACTACAAGAAAAACACAGAACTAATTAAGCAACCCCGAAATGCACAAATCATGTTAGCTGACAATCACGTTTACCCGCCATTCACGTGGTAAAAGACAACAATCAAGATGTAATATTCAATTCTAAAACTTCCATCCTACTCTCAAAGGCATTAGTTATAGACGAAAGACTCTATCCATATCCGGTGATTACATTAGGTCACATTAACCTCCTATAATCAAGTGGCAAATTAAGTTAGGACATATACAAATAATTTATGATTAAATGATGAAACTATATATAAATGACAGATACTATTATGTTTTCATTGATTTCACATAAACGGTAAGCGTGAGTAAGTATTTCGCAGAGAATATGCAATACTTTAGTTCAACGTCATCCCGTCTTCTTGTTTTTTCCGTGCGAACATGTACCTGTCAATGCATTTTTTTTAAGAATAGAAGTTCAACCAGACAACCACCTGGTTGTTGAAGGTCATTACACGTGACGTCAATTAGAAACCTCAATTGTCTCTTCCGTTCTTCTCATATTTTCAGTTAACACATTTACTTTCTTTGTCATAAAAAGGGACGAGTTCAAGTCCACAAGAAACGTCAATATTAAAGTTAGTGTCACAACTTTCTGAAAAAAGTTATTCATAAATGATTTTGGAGAAATTATGGAAATTATCTTACCAATGAACTTTTTGTAAGACATTCTCTGAATACCTCAAGCAAATTTCTTTAAGGGGTTGTTTGGTTGCTCATTGAGTTATACATGTATTGGTAATGCATGAATTAGTTATGCAAGGTTTATTTATACATAAATAAGTAAACAATAAATATCTTCTAGAACCTTCGGTTTCTGTATCCATAAATAAGTATTGGTTATGCAGAGATTACAATGCATGAATTATTTATTTGGATGTTTACTTTGTTTAGAAATTAATATGCATTAAATAATTTTTAAAAGAAATTTTGTTACAGTTATACTTTAGAAATTTCGAGAAAAATATATTTCAATTCACTGATTTGTTTCTAATAAATTGAGGAGGAAGAGCCTAGCATTGAACATCTTCATTCTTGCTGTCCAGAGGGTGAACTTATCATTTTAGAGCCTGTTTGGAAAGCCACCTAGGAATTGGATTTGTGTGTAATTGGATGTAATTACACAATTTGGCATATTTGTCTAGCAAAATAATTACTTGTTTAGCATGGAATTGAGTGTAATTGAAAGGCGTAACTACAATCTTCAATTCTCGGGGAAGGAGGGCGGGGGGGGGGGGGGGGGGAATTGGTGGTAATTACAAGGTTACTTTTTAATTTCCTTCCTTTTTTTGTTTTTATTTTAATTATTTTCTTTATAGTTTTTTAAATTTCTATTATTATTTTAATTTTTAATTTTTAATTTGTTTTAAAAAAAAAAATATATTTCTTCTTACGTTATTTATCTTTCATTTTCTTTCTTCTCATTTCCTTACCTTTACTTCTTGTGATTCTATGTAATACCTTGTATCTTTATTTTCTTCATTTAGCATAATTGTATTATTATTCTAGTTTTTAAAACTACACCTCCTAATATTAGAAATAATGAGTCGTTAACAAACTTGACATCTAGTGAGTGATGTTGTTAAAGTAGAATTTCGGGTTGAATGAGGTTTTAAATTTATTATGTTTTCCTTACCTTTTGGATTATATTTACTTAAGTTATGTTGAATCTTATTTTATATTATGTTGAAATTTGACATAAGAGTAATGTTAGTTCTTGTGAGCATTTTGTTTACCCCGAAATCGGATAATCAATTGAATTTGTAAGTGGGTATAGGATATGTGCTTTGTTAACGTGTATGTTAGATAAAGGAAATAGAAATTGGGAAGGCTCGCTAATGAAGCCATGCCAAGATGAAAACGTTTGTGAACAATGTATTATACGATTGACAATAGTACACAAAGAAATGGCCAGTCGAATACACGAGAGGAACGAAAGTATGAGATTTCTTAACGATTATGCAAATGTTAACCGAAAGATAAAGACAACCCCCGCGAGAGGGGGTGTCCCATATTTATAGTCTTGCCTCCCATGGGCTTCGTACAATGTGAACTAAAACAAAATAAAATAATAATAACAGAGACGACTCGAGCGGATTTGGTGGGATTAGGGCGCGGCGCCCCGTCGCGCACGCACGGTTGGTGGTCGACCATGTCGGCCGGCTGCCGACGCGTGGCTCGCGTGCAACCATGCCGGGACCACGGACCAAACGGACCAACGACAGCGGACCCCGAAGCCAAACGGACCCAGCCGTACGGACCCGATAATTGTCCTGCCTCCCGGTCGGCCAGCTGTCGGTTTGGCTCGGGTGTCTGAGGCACGTTCCGATCTTCGCGCCTCGATCCTCGTTTCTCGGTTTACGTTATGTCCAAATTTTTCGCATGTATCTGAATAGCCCCCTCGCTCACTGCCGTTGTCCGATCCGTCGGGGATAACGGGTGAATAACTGCTTGAAACCGGCTCGGCCGGCTAGATTCTTATCTTCGCATTTTTGGCGGGAAAGACTATGTAACGGCTGCGCAACCGCCTTTTGCACGTCATGTCACGTTGCTTCTCATTAATGATGGGGACACGCGCGCTATTCGATTGGGCCTGCAGAATCAAGCCTCTCTCCATGCCATATAAGGCCCATCACCCATTCATTTATCATTTTTACATCGTTCCTCTTCAAATTCTCTCTCTTATCTACATTCCTTCACGTTCCCATAAATTGTTATCTGCTGCATTCGACTTGCTGTTTAACTCATTAACTCGAAATTAGTGCAAAAGAGTTGACTTTGCCAATCGCTTTGGTTCGGGTGCTGTTCTTTCGTCATCCCTGAATTACCAGTTCCGCCGCTTCCTTTTCACTTCTTCGAACCCTTCTCCTTTCGTACTTTCGAGACGTTCCGAATCCTTCCACGAAGTTCCACCGATGTCACCCCCGGGGTCCCCTTTGCAATCCCTGCCAAAAACGAGCTCGCAAGGGGTTTTGGAATTTTTCACCCTCCAATTTTTAAAAAAGACCTCGAGGTCGACAAACCCTCCTCCCCGTCCCCGGCGGGGCTCGATGTGGCGATACCCCCCGGGCCCAGGGAAAAAAATCGACGTAGTCCGGGGGCCGGTAAGGAGGGATCCCCCCTGGGGTTTTTTCTCCGGGGCCCCCTAGAAACCTCCCGTCACCGGGAAAGGGGTTCCT